>NW_025765310.1:0-202177 GCF_003918875.1 Haliotis rubra
TGTCAACAGAAAGTAAGAATTGAAAAAGAGGTTTCCAAGAAATAAGAACAATTTAATTTTCAAAGGCCTTTCCAGCGCCTTGCATGACAGCGATTTTTTCAAAACATAGAAAATATGTTTTGACGTCTTCAGATAAAGGACAGCGCAGCCGTCTAAAATAGCAACCAATGGAAAATGACATAACATTGTAAATGTGGTTTTTTCGTAAGCATTCACAGCCATCAAGTCTCTTTAACCTGTACCGGCTCGTATATTATGATATGCGAGACGAGGCCCAGCTTAGTCTAATGGCAGTACCATGTTCAGAGATGTACATTTTCATTGAAAACTAATAATGAGTGATTTTGTATGATAATAGAATCTCACCCTCGTGTCTTCTTGATATGAAATATATCAACACTCGTCGATAAGAGTAAAAATATCCTCGACAAGAATCGGATATTTGTAACTTTATCAACTCATGATGATATATTTAATATTAAAACACTCAGGTGCGACTCTCTATATAAATCCCTGTGGTCATAAGTAAGTTCAAATGCTGATGCACTTTCAAAACATTCACAGAGAGAGATACAAATACGAGGGTCAGACAAAACGTACTCGGCCCTCACCTAGAAAATGATACAAATGCAGCTGTTATATTTTTCTAACTATTATCTATGGACCCCAAGCTAAATTGGTTTTGCTATGTTATAGCCTCACGATCACCATTTTGTTTTGACTTTTTATCTTGGTACTCCCAAATATGCATCACAAACTTAAGGAAACAAAATATGCTAGAAACATTTTGTGTGTTTAAGATAGGTAGAAATCGGCTAGAATCAAACATTGATATTAAAGTGCATAAAAAAACATTTGATTCTACAATCGCTTCTTAAAGTAACTCCCCCATTCATATTTACTAAAACAGCTTGGAGACACTACCTGTCCTCCTTTCAGATGGCGTAATCATAAGGACATAGCTCATTCTAATGTTTTCACTTATTCATACATGATGACGCTAAGGGTTCAAACTAAATACTGAATGGACACACAAGTGTCAGCTCTCAATATAATGTAAACAGTTGCAGTGAACACTGAATATCTGGACACAATGTTTTTGAAAGATTAAAATGGGGGTCTCAAAAACCAGCCCCATCTAAATATAAACCAAGCAATCCACATATTTGACTGTTGATTAAGACGGGATGTCATCCAATACTGAACATATTTTATATGATATTATCTGAGTGCATACCATTATCCAAGAGGGACCAAATGACAGATCGTTTGTTATTTTCTCCAATCTTTATTAGAAATTTTATACCCCAATGTGTTGTGATGACTAACATCTCGTTAATTACATTACCCAACCTGTGTGAAAACTTGGATATGGCTTTGCTAATGATTCGTTCAAGATATAAGGAAACTTTTCAAACATTGGACATCGAGAATATAGTTAGGCCGAGTACGTTTTGACCGACCCTCGTACACTTGACAGTGTCAGATATTAACTGCGAGGTTCAACTAAATTTCACCTCACCTCATCAATTCTAAATTTTCAAATTCTGTGCCTCGATATAGTCAGCATACTGTGTCTGCACTATAGACACAGCCCAAATCTGCTCATATACAACCGGCAATCAATACTCAATCTCTTCGTTACACCTCACCCATCCCTCATTTCTTCTTTGATCCAACTTTCATGTATTGCAAGTGTATTTCAGATAACACACGTAACTGTATCTGCTGTTAATTGCCATTGTTCCTTTGTTGAAGTATTTCTTGTTAACATTGGTAGTTACTGTTATGTTAGATGGTTGCGATTGGTACTAAGACAGCTTTGCTTTGTGTCCGCTAGGACGACCTTTAGCGCTAGGTGTGCTAGAGATGCTATCAGGCCCTCGATTTGGGAATTAGCTATAGGGCGAGCCTTGAAACAAGAAAGGAGAGAGCTGAGTTCCTTTGGTTTATTCAAGCAAGTAGTCCTTGCATGACATTCAAAATACACCAATTCATACATAATAATGACATGCAATAATATAAATAGTAATCAATGATATCCTAATACAGTTTATATCTAAGTCAGGTAATACAAGCAATGTGTGGTACAACAGGGTATGTACGGTAACTGCTTACAGAAACATAATACAAATAATCCAACATTTCCTTCAGTAACTACGGTACTGATAGATAACATATTTATAACCTGACGGATAAATTAATCATCAACAACAATTGCAAAGAATAAGTACTGAGTGGAGCGCCCAACAGTTTAATTACAGCATGTAGTGCCTATAGTTCATTAACTGCTGTGCGGATTTATGACTATTACGTTATGTCGCGCCTAATGGGTTAACTACGGTACCGATTTATGACAATTACGGTATGTAGTGCCTATTGCGTTAACTACGGTAGGAATTTATTATTATTACGGTATGTTGCGCTTAATGTATTGACTACGGTAGGAATTTATTATTATTACGGTATGTCGCGCTTAATGCATTAACTACGGTAACGATTCACGACTAGTGTAAGTAAATTTCAGTTATGAAAATACATGCATTGAGCAAGTACAGTAAACGTCTCGAGGTGCTCAGATTTGACGTATACCAATTAACTCCGATATTGACTGTATGCATTCGAACTGTAATGTTAACATTTATATATTCTGTCAATACAATAATTTCAGTAGATACGGTAAGTGATATTAGAGAGATATAAAAGTGTTGTAAATACGGGGACAGAAGGCCTAGTTTTAGTTAGAGTACTACTACTTAAGCTTGTTTTATCATTATTTGGGTGACTACGGTAAGCGTATTTCGGCGGTGGTGTTGCGTTATTGGCAACGTGCAATTTCGACGAATACGGGAGAAAAGCCATGACCTAGAATATATGTAATGCTGTAGTGCTACATTTGTGTGTTTTACAAAACAAGACAGTAACTTAGTTAACTGAATATGTAATAATGTACTAGGATGGCGCTGTTGTCATTGGCTACGCGTATTTTTTAAATTACGGAGCTAAATAGATATGGAACGAAGACTGTATTTGCAAACTACACGGATTTGAAAGTATATTTTCTGCTAATATGAAGAGTAGACAATACCATTTTCTACTGATTATGGTAATGTGATTCGCGTATAAACTGTTCTGTACGGTATACAACTGCACGCGGAACGGAACGTTTAATATATCATTATTCAAATACTTATAGTGTTGGTGAAATATCAAAACACAAATATTGGCTGTTATACCTATCATGTGAGCGCGTATCTGAGGTAAATCTACACGAATATCATTTGATCGGCGGACTATCGTTAAATATACATATTAACTTCGTCTTTGCTTGAAATGATTGTATAAACTCTCGAACTATTTTTGTGACTAGGCTACTAGAATCTAGGCTACTGAACGAAAATCTAACCCGCATATACAGATCTAACGCGCAAATGAATAAAACAAGACAAAGACTGGGGATCTACACATGTGTGTCGAAACATAAAAAAAGACATATTTGTTTGTACACGAAATACATAAAACTTGAGGAGCCCACGACACAATGTGCATATAAAATATCCCTGATATATCTAGAGCCAGCATTTACAATGGTAGGTATTTCTAAAAGTGCTTCAATATCGTAGGAATGTTTCAAACCTGACTCTAACATTTTCTAGACAATAATTACAAAGAAATAACAAGTTAGACATAAACAAGAATAAAGTTTAAACGTTTCTTACCTTGAAACAAGAAAGGAGAGAGCTGTGAGTTCCTTCGGTTTATTCAAGCAAGGTGTACTGAGATGGTAGAACCCAGGATTTTATAACCCACAGCTCTACTTCTCGTTTGTCATTATCAAGTTTCTATAAAGTTGAAGTTTCCATATGCGTTATCTACCCATGCTGACAAAGTATACTACACGAGGTAGGTGGTAAGAAGATGATTGCCTAACAAGGTTTGATTTTCTTTATGGTGTAGCCACAGTCAGCCTGCGCCAGCTGCTTAACAAAATATCTGGCTCAGCGCTTGACCATGGCATTTACGACAGGACAAAGAGGATGGCATGATGGTAATCTCGATCTCTGTTCAACAAAAGTTGATTTTCGATTACGACTTAGATGGTGGTAGACATGCTCCTGCTGGGATGGGACTACTTATCTGTGCTTGACCAAAGGGATGTACCTGAGAAGAAAGGCCGGAGCCGACACAGCTCAATAACTCTCATGTTTGATTAATTAGTTTAATGTTGGCGTGGACGCGTTTGCTAATTGCCTACTACTGCGCTTGCCAAGCGTGGGGCTATAAACAAGACAGACTATGCACAGCGACTTGCACCTATACTGATTTCCTATTTATGAATAATCTGTGAAAAATATAAAATGTATGAAGAAATATATGCACTGTAATAGCGCTGTAGCCTATCAGGACTTAGATGTACTGACCAAACTAGATGGGTTAAAAACAAGCGGTTGTACGGACTGGGCCTGAGTCTATGTTAAACTGCTACATGGTATCTAGCCCCACAATACTGGGAGTGATGCGAGTCCCGACTAGACATAAGCAGCCACATACTTGCACTTACACGTCGCTATAGTATTGCAATACACTCGGTACACAAAGTCACTTCCCACTTCTGAGAAAAACTAATAACACAAAAATATAGAGGCAAACAAAAACAGAAAATACATATATATAAAACGCTTTTTACCATACGAAAACTTGAGTCACATTTGAGTTATATGTTTCTCACTATCATAATCGGATGTACAAGAACACCACCACTGTAATCTTTTGTTGGGTGAAGCAGATATGAGTTTTCACATTGCGTATTTAACCTGTATTTGCAACTCAGTTTTCCGTTGTTAGGGGTACATATAGTTTTCTAGCGTAGCTGCATCGATAATACATACATTAAAACAGAGTGTGTGTTAACGCTTGATACTTTGTTATCTCACATGCGCTTGTACTTTTGTTGTTATCTGTGATTGAAATAAAAGTATTAAACAGTCTCCTTTCCGCCATTTGACCCTTCCTTATCAGTTATCATAAGTGGGCATGACATTAACCAAATCCTAGAAACTATACTGACTGGACTGAGTTTGGTTTTACGCCGCTTTTAGCAATATTCCAGCAATATCACGGCGGGGACACCAGAAATGGGCTTCACTCATTGTACACATGTGGGGATTCGAACCCAGGTTCGGCGTGACGAGCTAAGGCTTTAACCACTAGACTACCCCACCGCCCCCCTTAGAAACTATATATTACAAATCAATGACAGTATGAACAATAATAGTGGATGAGTGAGTTTAGTTTTACGCCGCTGTTATCAACATTCTAGCAATATCACGACGGGGACACAAGAGATGGCTTCACACATTGTAACTCATGTTCGGTATGACGAGTGAACGCTTTAACCACAAGGCTATCCCATCGTCCCCAGAACAAGAATATGAGCAGTACTAACAATACCTGCAAATCAATATTCACGGATGGATCCAAACCGACCCATTGTTGGATGACAGACTAGTTTACTCTTCCTTTCTGGACAGAGGAATCAAAGACAATTTTAACAGTTCCACAATATATCAAACCGTCTCACCAAGACCAAGTAATTTCTGTTACACACTCTGTCCTGAGTTCAGTCTATTGGTAGCAGCATCTAGTTTAACTGATATCATAATCTTCCAACTGGCCAGTACGACAACGCCTTTCGCTGGTTCCAAACTCAAGATGGAATTGTTGGCAACACATAATGACTGATGCAGCAAACACCATGACAATATGTATAATCAAACATGTCCTGCTTTGACTGTGTTGATTTTTCCATTACAAAGGATAAATATTTCAATGACCCTTTAAATGATATGAATTCCCTGTGCTATGTTTTTAAAATATAGAACCCCATTCTTAAGTCTTGTTGCACAAACCTATGACCATTTCATACAAAACATACTTTCCTTACGTCTACTTGACTGCAGAATATAGGTAATTTTAATCTCCGTGCACGTGAAACAATCGTCACTAACCAAGGGGAGCTGTAAATCACGCTGTAGTACAATGAAGGGTGTAAAGGTACCGCAAGTTGCTTTCTGTGGTCCTCAGTATTGTGACCCTACATTTCTTGCTTGAGATCTATAGCCCTATTAAGTGCTGTATCGTTGTCTAATAGATATTTTCATGTTCTACTACTGTCTAAGTCATTTTGATGTGCATTGCGTGATCTTATAATTTCCTTTTTTAACAAATTGTGAAATATTTCGACACTGTACAACTTGGGAGCTCCTTCACTTCTCCCAGATGATCTGCTCGCCAGTGTTTCTTTCTACGAGGGTGCACATGACAACGCTACTTACTTGAGAGTATGTCATTTGATTTGATGTTTTGTTCACGTTTCCGTCTGTATATAAAACGGTCTGGACCTTGGAACTCGTAATCAGTTCGAATGGTTTCTATGTCCCGTTTCTTCTAATGGACGAACAAAAGAACGCAGTAAAATGATTCTGTGGCATTATCAACTGTGTATAGATGCGCCCTTCTACATGGGTGGACATATGAACCTCATTGACTTTAAATTATGATCCTTGTGTCCGTTCAATTCTATATGGGGTGACATGTGAACATCATTGACCTTTGAGTTATGATCCTTGTGTCCGTTCCCTTCTATAGGGGTGGACATGTGAACCTCATTGACCTTTGAGTTATGATTTTTACATACGTTCCCTCCTATATAGATGGAAATGTGAACCTCATTGACCTTTGAGTTATGATCCTTGTGTCCGTTCCTTTCTACAGGGGGGGGGGGGGGGGGGGACATGTGAACATCATTGACCTTTGAGTTATGATCCATGTGTCCATTATCTTATATAGGAGTGGAAATATGAACCTCATTGACCTTTGAGGTATGATCCTTGTGTCCGTTCCCTTCTATAGGGGTGGACATGTGAACATCATTGACCTTTCAGTTATGATCCTTGTGTCTGTTCCCTACTATAGGGGTGGACATGTGAACATCATTGACCTTTCAGTTATGATCTTTACATACGTTCCCTTGAGTTATGATCCTTGTGTCCGTTCCCTTCTATAGGGATGGACATGTGAACCTCATTGACTTTTGAGTTATGATCCTTGTGTCCGTTCCCCTTCTATATAGGTGGACAAATCTGAACATCATTGACCTTTGAATTATGATCCTTCTGTCCGTTCTTTTCTATAAGGGTGGACATGTGAACATCATTGACCTTTGAGTTATGATATTTGTGTCCGTCACCTTCTATATTGAATGAGCATATGAACCATTCACTTTTCACTTATGACCTTTGCGTCTGTTCCCTTCTATAAGGGTGGACATGTCAACGTCATTGACCTTTGAGTTATGAGCTTTGTGTCCGTCACCTTCTATGTGGGTGGACACATGAACATTTTTGACATTTGAGTTGGGACCTTTGCATAGGTTCTCATCTACATGCGTGGACACAAGAACACTATTGACCTTTGAGTTGTGACCCTTGTGTCTATTAACTTCTATATGGATGGACATATGAACTTCATTGACCTTTGAGTTATGAGCTTTGTGTCCGTCATCTTCTATATGGGTGGACACATGAACATTCTTTACCTTTGAGTTGCGACCTTTGCATACGTTTTCCCCTACATCGGTGGACACAAGAACATTCTTTACGTTTGAGTTATGATCTGTACATACGTTCCCTCCTATACGGATGGACATGTGAACATCATTGACCTTTGAATTATGATATTTACATACGTTCCCTCCTATACGGATGGACATGCGAACATCATTCACCGTTGAGTTATGGTCTTTACATACGTTCCCTCCTATAGGGGTGGACACATGAACATCATTGACCCTTGAGTTATGATATTTACATACGTTATCTCCTATACGGGTGGACATGCCAACATCATGGACCTTTGAGTTATGGTCTTTACATACGTTCCCTCCTATAGGGGTGGACATGTGAACATCATTGACCTTTGAGTTATGATAATTACATACGTCATCTTCTATATGGGTGGACATGTGAACATCATGGACCTTTGAATTATGATATGTACATGCGTCACCTTCTATATGGATGGACATGTGAACATCATTGACCCTTGGGTTATGATATTTACATACGTTCCCTCCTATAGGGGTGGACATGTGAACATCATTGACCTTTGAGTTATGGTCTTTACATACGTTCCCTCCTATAGGGGTGGACATGTGAACATCATTGACCTTTGAGTTATGATAATTACATACGTCACCTTCTATATGGGTGGACATGTGAACATCATTGACCTTTGAGTTATGATATTTACATACGTCACCTTCTATAGGGGTGGACATGTCAACATCATTGACCTTTGAGTCATGGTCTTTACATACGTTCCCTCCTAAAGGGGTGGACACATGAACATCATTGATCTTTGAGTTATGATATTTACATACGTTCCCTCCTATAGGGGTGGACATGTCAACATCATTGACCTTTGAGTTATGGTCTTTACATACGTTCCCTCCTATAGGGGTGGACATGTGAACATCATTCACCTTTGAGTTATGATATTTACATACGTTTCCTCCTATAAGGGTGGAGATGCGAACATCATTGATCTTTGAGTTATGAGCTTTGTGTGCGTTCCCTCCTATAGGGGTGGACATGTGAACATCATTGACCTTTGAATTATGATATTTACATGCGTCACCTTCTATGAGGGTGGACATGTCAACATCATTTACCCTTGAGTTATGAGCTTTGTGTCCATCACCTTCTATATGGGTGGACACATGAACAGTTTTGACATTTGAGTTGGGACCTTTGCATAGGTTCTCATCTACATGGGTGGACACATGAACACTATTGACCTTTGAGTTGTGACCTTCTATAGGGGTGGACATGTGAACATCATTGACCTTTGAGTTATGATATTTACATGCGTCACCTTCTATAGAGGTGGACATGTCAACATCATTGACCCTTGAGTTATGAGCTTTGTGTCCATCACCTTCTATATGGGTGGACACATGTATATTTGATTTGGGACCTTTGCATAGGTTCTCATCTACATGGGTGGCACATGAACACTATTGATCTTTGATTTGTGACCCTTGTGTCTATTAACTTCTCTATGGATGTACATATGAACTTCATTGACCTTTGAGTATTGATCTTTGTGTCCGTTCCTTTCTATATGGGTGGACATGTGAACATCATTGATTTTTTAGTTATGAGATTTGTGCTAATGGTGAAAAATAACAATAACATACAACTTAACACAGTAATAAAACATAGCTGCATCGGACATTTATTTGCACGCCTTGGCATTCAGCCACATACTCTATGTCACAACTATCGCCAAACATCCACTATGATATACATCATACAATAACACAACATACAGCTTACAATACAAAAATAAAATAAAACAAAAATTACATTATGAAATTGCAATTATATTGCAAGAGTTGGTCAGTTAGCCCAATAAGGGGCATCCCTGGGCGAAGATCCCTCCGGTTGGTTGGATGCCTCGTCCTCACGTTGGCCATTACGAGAGCAGTGGAGGTGTAGATTCTTTCCAAGTCCAGTGTCGTCGTGTATGCCCTAAACTTGCCGGACTCCCAGACAAAGGGGACGGAATGCAACTAATTGACGTCATCTTCGTCACTCACGACTGGTGATGTCATGTCTATGGTGAGTGTTGTCGCTACCTTTTTCTTTCGTCTAGCTGGCCAATCGATAGATGCAAGTCTGTTTAGGCGTTGTGCAAGTTTCTGAAAATGGCAGGTAATAACGAATTACTAGGTTATTTTGATAAATTACACAAACATCAATCAACAAGAAGCTGACAATGCCAAGGATGATTTAAAATGAGTAATCCAAAAGGAAGTTTGAATAAAAGAGAACTAAATTGAACAGTCACACTTTGCACTAGTTTTCTCAAAACTCAAATTATGCAATTCATCACGCTTCATTGACCGTATGAAATATCTTATTTTCTAAAGAGGACACACAATCTATACAAAATTTGCTCTGGAGTTACATGCTTCCCAGACCAGAGGTAGTAATACGTTATATATATATATCTGAACATTTATTGCATTTTCTATATAGTAATAATGGTACTAGTAATAGATTTTCATCAAATTGCTATATTCAATCTCTTACAGTTCGTATTGAGCCCATTTCTGGTGTCCCTCGCCGTGATGTTGCTGGAATATTGCTAAAAGCGGCCTAAAACCAAACTCAGTTAGTCAGTCGTATTGTTGAAGGCACAAGTATATTCACCCAGTAGTGACTGTATGTTTACATCATTAAGTCTTTGAGGCGTATTTAGAAGTGAATTATATTAAGACATGACAGCTTATGGATGTCAATCGTTCTTATTATGTGAAAACACACAGCTGGAGTGAATGCTTACACCTGACGAAGGGGTAATCATTCACTCTGAAACATGTTTTCACATAATAAAGGAGTTGACATCCATAAACCTTGTCTCTACACTATTAATTGGAAACTATTTACTATTTATAATGAAAGTAACGACAGATAGGTCAAAATTACCTTCACATGTTCCTGCTGACCATCTTTGGTCATTCATTATACAGTCTCGACCAGACTAATCATCAGCTTTGCTGAAAAAAATAAACAATAACACGTTACTTTTCTTTGCATTTCCCCATTCATTCATTCGAGTTTTAAAAACCCCCGAACAATTGCAGCGACATTTATACCAACAAGCAAACCACAGATTTATCACTTTAGGTTATGCAATCAGTAAGTGAACGGCCTGACATAAACATCCTGATGAATGAAGTTTAGTTATCTCATGTGACATAACCTTGGAGTAATTACGGTATTGTAAAATCAAGGGGGACTGCAATTTCACACAGGTGTGAAGTTGTGAAGTTAAGTTAAGTGAAGATTTCTTTCGTCCAATTTGAAATCATGATTAAGTTACCGGTTATTCAAATCCATTTGCAAATGTAACTTTAGTGTGGTTCATTTTGTGAAAATGTATCTAGGGAAGCATAATAATAAAATATTCAAAGTGAAATTATGTCTATGTTTCGTTGTACCATAAACACATACCTTCAGTAAGAGAGGGTGATCTTTTCCTCCAGGAGTAGTCGTGACACATGTTTCCTCACAACAGCCTAAATGAATCAAACAAATCCATTAATACATAATCTATTTGCTATATTTTCAAAATTGTAGTATATTTTTAGATCGACTTATTTTACTTCACCAACCTTTGAAAATAGTTCGAGCAAAACTGTTTATACAGTCATGGGACTTAAATATACGTCAGTCGGCAAAATTCTCATAGACTTGCATGCTATTTTAGTGTAGCTGTGTAATTTTCATTAATTCAGTTTTCCATATTTGGTTGTCACATTTTGCAGGTTGTTAGGAAATCATCTTGGTCACAGATACATAATATTCCCCATTGTAGTTTCATGGGGATCAGGCTAAAACTTCCCCATTGTAGTTTCATGGGGATCAGGCTAAAACGTCACCACAGCAAAACGGCACCTGGCGAAAACGGCACCATTTGGACATAACGGAACTTCGACTTGGCGAAAACGGCTACAAATCTTATGGTGAAAACGGCACCAAATAAAATCTTAATTCTTGGGAAAATCTTATTTGTCATTAGCTAATCTGAATACAGAATTTTGGAATGCGTCTACTCTGCCGACAGTGATTGGAAAGTTTGTGTTAGCTGATAATCGGATTCCAGTATGTTTAGATAATGAATGAGTCTGACTGACTATAGCCGATAATCGGCTTGTAGAATGTTTCGATAGTCAAAACATCTACTGTGCCGACAGTGATTGGAAACGTCTGTCAATTTAGCGTGAAAACATCACAACCTTTGATGTCAGTTTGGAATCGGACACCACCTTACCAGCTGTCGAACAACCCCCTACCCGACTTATCGGACATCAATATTTCAACAGAGTCATTGCCACCACAAGACGACCATGATTTCAACCATTTTTCGGAACGATCCATGGTAGACAGCACCCTCCTCGACCCCCCAACTGCTGATATCGTTTAGTGCAATTCATGAAGACATTCATGGGATATGCATAAACATCCGGCCAAATATGGACTTTGACGTGTGAACATGTGTTATATTGACGGTTTGTTATCGTCTTTATTATAATCTTGTTATTTTAATGTAATGGGTGAGTGAGTGAGTTATGATTTTACGCCGCTTTTAGCAATATTCCAGCTATATCACGTGTTATAATCTTGCTAATGTTATGAAATGAAATAATAACCATAAGTCACCGTCATACTGTGTTTTTTATATGTTGATTCTAATGTTATAATCAAGCGAACTAAAACATAAAAGTCAACATCATGCTGTGTTTTGTATATGATGCCGTTTTAGCTCAGAAAGCAGTAGCCGTTTTCGCCAATACGGTGCCGTTTTTGCCAAACGATATTGGTGCCGTTCTGCTGTGGTGCCGTTTTAGCTATAACCCGTTTCATGAGCAACATATATACAACATTGCGTATTCTTTCCCCATAGACCGCCATGTTAAAAATTGCCATAACCATGACACGCACTGAATTGAAAATAAAACGGAAATTATGTTTTTGCAGCTGAGATGATTCATGACCCATGTGCAAAATATGAACAATATCAAACGGATATTAAATAAATTCAAGACATATTTCTAGCTGCACCAAATTAACATGTAAGTCGAATAATGCATAGTGACGAATACCTATGGCCAGTGGCGGTAATTCGATAGATTAGCTTGTTTACCAATCCGGATTTCTGTACGTTAAGTAAATCTTCATTAAAACGTTATTTGACAACAACATAAATTGGTCTCACCTGACAGGGTCGTGGTACTGCGAGTTTTTCGCAGCCATTTCCATCTTTCTTTTCCAGGTAGCGAATTCTCTCTTCCAGTGCTTTGAGGGAAACTGAGGCGGCTATGAAAATGGCGTCTCGCAAAGACTCACGGGAAAAACACTTGTTGTTTTTTAATCTAAATCTAACATTACAGTTTGACAATATCTTTCCGCGTTATACAACAAAATAAACATACACTATACACCTAAAATGTCAGCTGTGTGTTTTTATAATGATTTAGGTAGTCTCGCGTGGACGTGATCCGGTCGCCATTGTTTTATTTGTTTACATTGCCGACATCAAAGGGGACCGTGAAAGGTGGAAATGAGCAGATTGAATGTGAGTACCCAAAGTGACAACAGTGGGCTGTTATTGGCTTAAGGGTCTTTTCATCGCAATATGGGCACTAATTGCTCCTCCTCGGTGTCAAGCATAAACATGTAGGCTTAGAGATAATTAACAGTGAATAAATCTGAAAACATATTCACGTTACTTTAAAAGTCCTGTTCGAGCTTCATGAATCCTACTTATGAGAACTTGTGTTAGTGGCAAATAGGTGATTTTTCAAAACCCTGTCATGAATGTGCAATATACGAAAATATTTCTGCTGGACGTAAAACTTCATCATGTAAGTAATTTACCTATTGAGCTCAAAACATGCAAGTGTATTAGACATGCTTATATCATGTTCATTCGTTTCAGTTCTACACCTAGATCTACGTATACTATTCCCATGTATTATAAGTTTACTTATCTAATTTTGCAGTATATATTACTAGTTTATATGTAATGTCAGCTCAATATATCTGAGTGAGTGAGTTTAGTATTACGTCGCACTCGGCAATATTCCAGCTATATGGCGGTATTTATCCAATTATACCAGTTCATCTATTTTATCATTTTATAACCATTAAAACAATTATTACATATACTTTACACTCATAGCTTTGTGTAATAATTTGTGTAATCCATTATTAAACCTCTTAGCCTTACAATGCATTGACACAAGTCACGTACAACATTTCTAAAAGAATCATTGTTTCAATTTACGGATACGTATTGTGGATCCACTGACTTGTTGGAGATTGACAAGAGGCTTGACTTGGTAATCATTTATAGTTATACCATGCTACTAATTTCATTAAAGGAAATCTTAAAACAATATGTTTTATTCATCAGCATTCAGTCAAAAACAAGTAAACACTAAATAGATACATAGAATAAATTTCTTTATCTTTGTGAAAAATATATTCACTCAAAAAGTAAAAGTGCGTGGATTCCAGTGTAATTATAAGTTGATATGTTTTTCATTCAAGGAAAAAGACCAGTTTTCTGTCCGCACTGCCAGTCGTTTGTTTCAAGGAAACAAGGAATCCGTCTGGAATGGACGGCAGTTTCTCATTAGGTTAGTCGTCAAAGATACTTCACTTCAAGGTTTCACTTAACGACTTCAGTTTGATCTGTCCCTTTGTTATCCATCATATATCAATAATCAATATATTTAATTATTGTATATCAGATATGTAACTGTAACTGAAAGTGAATAAGTTGTGTTACACATTTTACAGTTTTTAAATTAAAGTAAAGGTCACATTAAAAAATAATATTTTATGTTATTATATTGCTGTGAATGTTTCCTTAGAGGGTTGATAAAACTAAGAAATACCCACGATTTTTCATTCATGGGTTTTGTATGCTTTTCTCAATTGAGTTGGTCATTTCAATTTGAAATGAATAAGATCACATATATAATCAGGTGTTACACTCAGTATCTATTCGTATCTATTTAAAATATGTATGTACCGTTTAACCTATGCTTAGATTTCAATTGGCGATTTGGTAGCAGATGTGATCTTGAATATGAGTACAGTAACAGTAATAAATATTACCACAATTTGCTTCAGAATACTGGGTCGGGTACTATTATCTGGTACCAATCAATCAAATAAGCGACATGTCCAATGATACAATATACGTGCATACTACAGATCTTTCCTTTGTGATTGTGAAACAAATGGTTACATCTACATATTAGTCGTTCTAATTTTATAATTTCATTGTGATCAGATGTACCACTGTGCATGTTTTTGAATATGTATACATGTGTTACTTTGGCTGTTTTTGTAGTTTTACTAAGCATTGTATGTATTGTATTTGCAGGATGATGCAGAGTCTGTGTGGGGCGATGAGCATGGCAACGATGTTGTGCCAGACAATAACCAGGACTCTTCATATTCACCCACAGATCTTAAGTAGAGCATACACCAGCACGTACAGTACTTTTGCTTTCTGCATGGACGGTGTCCTCCCATTACGCAGACAGCCAGTTCGCAGACACCTTAAAACAACAACCTTTACGGTTCAGTGAACAGATTATCTACTACCTGTTACATACACATTATAATAGAATAGTCCAAATAAAACACAGGAACAAACTGAAGCAATTATTTATTTTGAAAGATGGACGAAAAGACAGTAATTTGAATTTTTATTGCGGCAATATAAAAACAGTTTATTTTCATAAACATTTCGGTTTAACCTTCTAGTCTAACGGGAGTGGGCATCATCATATTGCTTAGCTTAGCTATTAGAAATTGCGACACTGTTGTTTCATATAAATGATTTAAACAATATTTATTCATTATTAAATGAACGGATTGGTAAACAGGCTATAAGCCTATAGAAATACCTCTCCGAATACAATGCGATGGGAAACATTTTATATACATTCATCATTACAGACAAGAGAACACACCATTTGAGGAGTAGAAGACTTAATGAAAAACACAGTAGTATAATTAATCAATTAGGTAAAAAAATCGTTTTGTTAAGGTAAAATAGTCATGTACAGATTTTACAATATTTTCATTGATTGCGTCAGAATATGAGTAACTTCCACATAGTACAGATTGAATATTAAAACCATTTATGTAATAGAAACACTGCGATCGAATTGAATTAAAATTTGGACAGATAAATAGAAAATGAATGGCATCTTCATAATGATGGCCACAAGTGCAAGTAGACGTATTTTGAAGAAAACGGTCAAATTTAT
This sequence comes from Haliotis rubra, assembly GCF_003918875.1. Lineage (NCBI taxonomy): Eukaryota > Metazoa > Mollusca > Gastropoda > Lepetellida > Haliotidae > Haliotis > Haliotis rubra. Next base: position 15,923 of record NW_025765310.1, read on the forward strand.
GTGCGTTTAAGTCACTACAGCCAAGTCTTAACTTACAATGAATTAACAATGAATTATTTGATTAAATCTATTACCAGTGTTTCTGAAGACATGATGTACGTTGGATGAGACATTTCGATCAAAGTGTTTCCTGAACATGGCAACGGAATCTATGTTTCTTGTATCATTATCTAACTTGTTCCACTCCATCCTCTGTGATGGAGTGGAACAAGTTAGATAATGATACAAGAGGTTGGTAAAAACGATTTTTTATATGTTTCTGTACGACACAATGGTACTTGAAGCATATTACTAGATCTAGATCCATATGTGGATACAGAGGGTATGTTTATTGGAATTAGATCTGAGTTTTATTATGGAACATTTTATGAAATACATACATTTGGTGGTTTTTACGACGTTCCCTTAATGATGAAAAACCAGTTTCATGGTAGATTTTGGAATGACAAACTCCTCTAACTGATCCACATATGGTTCTTAAAGCATCTAAGTGAAGTTTTTCTAACAATAACTCTTGAGTTTGTGTACAGTTATTCCAAATATAATCACAATAGTCAAAAAGTGGTAAAACAAATGAACTATACAGGGTTTGGAGGGTTTTCCTCTGAAGGCGGTATTTCAGACTTCTTAAACAATTGATCATAGGACTGACTTTAGAAATAATATCATCTATATGTATATTCCAGTGGCCATCACTTTGTAAAGTCAGCCCCAGATGTTTATGAGTGTATCATATAAATTAAATAAAGACAAATGTGAACCTAAATACTATTCATATGGAATATAGAAGTTATATGTTTTGCACACAATATTAAGATATATGACGAGTGCACTTAATTACGATTTATTTAGAATAAATATTAAAAATATAACGCATCATGTCAATGTGGTGTGGGTGTGAGAATGTTTTATATTACTTCCTTGAATGTCCGTTGTATACTACTCAAAGAACTGTTACAATCTTTAGAAAGGATTGTTGAAATTAGAACACTGATTGGTGTTAATCGTATCTTACATGGCAATGCAGGTGTCTCATTTACTGCAAATACTGTTTTCAAATATGTACATATCTATATCTCTCCAACAAAACGTTTTCTCAGTTAACTTCTGTTGTACATATGCTAAAATTGGGATGGGTCTTTTCTATCAATAAACACATTCGATAGTAATTGATAGTAAAATCAATTTTGAGAAGAGAAATCACTTATCATTTAATCACAACAAAGTTCTATTTACACACAATCAAACTTCTCAGTAACGAACCTGTTTCAGTCTTACCCTGCTCTACTCACTAGACAGTGGACTGTTCCATTATAACCGTAGGTGTTACCCTAATTAACCTTCTAGTTCAGTGTCTGTCAATTGGGTGTCTGTCAAATGGGAGATAACCGCATTGACCCTAGCTGGATTCTGTATATAGAAATTGTCTTGCAAATGTAACAGTAAGTAAATATTGTCCGCCAATGGAACGGCACAAAGCTAAGTTTGCCATTTCATCTAAGCTGAAACCAACAGAAACCTATCGGAAACCTACATTACCCAGTATCCAATAGGTGGTAATGGGTAATGTAGGTTTCCGCTAGGTTTCAGTATCCGCAGTTTCCGCATAATTTACAAAACTGAAACTAACAAATCTAGGTTTCCGTCAGATTTCTACAACTGAAACTGTCTTTATGAGTTTCCATTTAGTTTCAGGTCGCTGAAACATTCATAGCAAAATGACTTAGTTTCGGTAGTTTGTTGCGGAAACCTATTGGACACAGAATTCAAATAAAAGACACTGTCACATGAAACAAGATTAATTTCAGGAAAAGTTAAACCATATTACGGATTCTACTTTGTCTCCTTTACGTTTTGTTAGGTACACTCACAGATGCCTTAAACTTATAAATTACTGAAGAACCGGTAAGGCTCCATTAGGTTTCAGTTACCCATTGGCTTTCCATTTGTACCTTTTTTTCAAAGTGATACATACTAATACAACTAACTGGGAGTGGTTATGCACATTACACATAACTGTACCAAAAAGGACAATAGTATCGTAAATGTTCAATAAAGAACATAATACGGGCCACAACTATACAGTAGACTTATAGACTTATATTTTTAACTTCATCTGCCAGTGGTGAAAAATGTTAGGATTGAAAGAAAATGAAGTCAATGAACGTTTTGCCTTTTAATTATAGCGTTATCATTATTGATCCATTATCATATTTATCATATCCACTTTGGAACCTCACAAATTTATAAAATGGCTTTCTAGATGTGTCATAGAGTACCTAAAATATAAGGGAATCAGTTTACAACCTGAAAAAAACTAAGAGATCATGTTGGGTACGCCCCTGGGTTGCCAGAAGAGGAGAGGTGGGGGCTTATAACTCATTAGTACATGTTGTTTGTGGAAAGATTTTGTTGAATGCTGCAAGAAAAATCAAAACAAAATACAGATACCAAACTTAAAACCAACTAACGTTATAACAACACTAATGGGCTATTACCTTGTTCGAGAAAAGTATCCATCAGTATCCACATAATGGAACGATATGCCATTCATCTGCAGCTGCCCCCCAAAAACTGTTCCATGTCACGTGACCGGGTTTCATTGGACAAGTTTTTACATAATGTCCACAATTCGTTAAAAACGGTGCATGTTGTTTTAAGGGATTAGCTTTCTGAACTACCTAGCGAAATAGGTGACACGAACTCACCCCTTGTTCACTTACATAATGAAAATCAATGAAATTGAACTCACTTAGCTTGTTTAAACAATCATTTATTGTCATTAATTGATATAAGTAAGCACCAACTCATCAATTTGGGTACATAATATGCTGGCCATACTTTCAAATTCATCACTTTTATTATGGCAAAACAGCAGTTACATGTGTAAAGTAAAAGTTCATTCCGACTTCACGAGGCGGAAGATTTCTATGTATGGATGGTACGCTTTAGAGAAATGCTACATCTTGGATGTCCTGGGTATGTTGTAGAGTCTCAGCTGTCTCCACTGTCGATGATAGTCACCAAACATCCTGACATACGTAACCACGAACGTGTCAACAATGATATAAAGGTATAATTTATAAATATCCGCTGTGACAATAAATACAACATATAACATAAATATATTTTACAATACCACTGATGATTTGTCTGCAGGTAGAATAAGTGTACCTGCGTTCGCAGACGCAGTTTCATACTTAATGAAATTGCAGTGTAGACTGGATGTGTACTTTGTACATGTATTATGAAATTGTTTTATCATTATGATGATCTTAGCACAATAATTTGTGCTAAGATGTCATTCTAATTAATTTTATTGTTGTTGTCATATCATGAATATGTATAATATTCTCTAAAATTCTTGTATTTTCTACGGATATCACTTCGATTACACAATGCCATTTAGAAAGTGGTGAAATGTAACAAATGATATATTTGGGATTACACGTTCTTAGTAAAGTACAAATTCTAGTACTTTTTAAGCCCCATCTGTGATTCGAACTCACACCCTCAGAGTCACTTCGTTGTACAATGTATTTTGTTTGCAACTTGGGAATTTAGTGTTACCTGCATGCCTATCATCACATATTATGTCCACTGTTCTCCAAGTGCAGTCAACCTGAAAATCCCTGTGTGACACCCTTATTGTTGTTACAAACATCACAAATACCTACTTCACGGTACTAAACCTCTTCAGTATAAGTTAGTAGCTCTACAAACATAAACACTATCTTTTGATGGGCCCTTTTGACAATGACGTCGTGCAAGATAAAAGTAATAAATCAATTAGCGTGTTATCGGTTAATCCTTTCATCTGCGTTTGGTTTTTTTAACTCAGCTGATAATTCCTTTTGCTGCACCTCCATGCATATATTACATAACATGTACATAAGACCTTAATTTATAATGTTGAATATTTAGTGTAGACTGGGAATCTTTGTCGGGTAATCTGAGTGGGATCTAGTCAAAAGGGCCGAAGGACAAAAGGGCCGAGAAGTGCATAGTCAAAAGGGCCGATGGAAAAAGTCAAAAGGGCCGAGGTGAAAGTCAAAAGGGCCGAGGTGAAAGTCAAATGGGCCGAACAGAAAAAAAGTTGAGAAAGGTTTTACATTATTTATTGATATAAAGTTATTGACATAAAGCATAATATCAGCATAACATTAATAAAGCATGTAGCCAAGTTTTCATGTAATGGTAATACATATATTTAATCAACACAAGTTCACATAATTAACAAAAAATAATATTATGGCAATTTACACAAGTTCATTCGCTCATAATTTACACAAGTTCATTCATTCATAATTTACACAAGTTCATTCATTCATAATTCACACAACTTCATTTGTTCATAATTCACACAACTTCATAATTCACACACTGTTCATTCATTCATTCAAACACACTTGGGGCATACACTCTGGAACACGTCAGTAGCGCAGTAGGGCTGAGCTGCCCTTCTTTGTACAGCCGCCAAACAGCAAAGATTTCAGCCTGGTCAGCAGACGCCGACTTCTTCACAAATCTTGTGAGTTTTCCATCATGGAGGAGCTGGGCGTGGAGTGGCAGGAGACTGGCTTCTTTATGGAGAGCTGGAATCAGCTTGTACAGTCCCAGTTGTTGATTAGATGTCCGCACATTCATCCGGCGATGCCAACCTAAAAATTAAAAATATTTGTTTATAATATATATTGTTGTGTTAAATATTATCGATTTTGACATTTAAATATTGAATTTAATCATTTTTCGATTGAATGACTAACTATACATACCTTCTACATTGTTGTTGGTGCGGACTGACTGGTTGAATACGCACCAACTGACCACTGTGAAGATGGAGTGACTCATCAGCGATCAGTGATCAACCAGCTTCTGTGACGACGCTCTCATCTTCAGCTGACGGAAGACCGGTCTGATGTGTGCCGCTGGAAGAAAGGCCAAAGCCATCAGCTTCCTGATGAATTTGTGAACTGCATTGTTCTCGCGATACGCTCTCTAGAAAAGAAAAAAGGAATATGAGTATATGACAAGAATAGGAACAGAAGATGACTTTGAAAAATGTGGCTATATGAATATGATGCATATACGAATGGTCTTGCGTTGCAGTCCTCTTCACCTATAACAACAAGGTTGATTGATCCAATTAAGAATCAATTCAGTTCGTTAACATCTACCAATTAACAATTAAGGATGTTCAATTGACAATTTAACTAATCCTAATTAGGAATCAATCAATAGAAAGTACTACTCACCTGAGCTCTAAGTTGGACTGAAACAATTTTGCCTGCCTCTGCTGTGTGGCTGTGGTTATGTTTGCCTGGCGCTCTGTCTCCTGTTGATTTGGTCTCGGCAACAGTTGCCTTACAGGGACGTTTGCTACATCTGTAGTAAATCTTATTCTGAGTGACCTCCTGAAAGATGTAATTAAATAACGTTAATATAACGTCAAAAACAATAACATTAAATATAGAAATATCCAGGTATAGTATGGTTGATACAATAGGATTAAGATGTAACAATACCTTTATTACGTAGGTGAATCCATTCCTGTCTACCAGCTTGGGTTTTGATTTCTGTGAGCCGTCCGATACTAACGTGTATGGAGGATCTTCCACCTCCCGCTCCTCCGCAAGAATATCCTCCTCCATTGATCTGTTATGTTAATAAAAATTTGTGTTATTAAAATACATAAACTTGAAAATATATAATACATATAATTGTTTGATCGGCATTAAGTTATATGTTATACATTATGATGTTAAATATACTTACACTTCCTGAACTTCAAGAGTGTCATCGAAAGCAACTGATGGAGCATCTATTGAAGAATCCAACTGGAGACTGAAGTTGGGAATAGTTGTCTTGCATAAATGACACAAGAAATTAAATTCTTCTCCACTTCTACATAAGTCTAGGTAGCCGTCACGAGTCATCCCTGTGCCACAAGTCCTGTGTGTCCATGACTGACATTGATCACACTCTAAGGCATGCTGATTTCTTCTTATAGTCTTAGAGCACTGCACACACTGGACAGCCATGGTTAGTGTTGTGAATGTTGTATGTTGGGAAGCAGGTTATATACCATATTGTCAATTGAAGTGAGTTCATTAGTTGACACTGAGTCGACAACAACAACAAAAACAAACATCCCATACGGATTAGTCATGACACTGAGTCTCATGTTCAAATTCCATTGAAAATAACAAAAACAACAAACTAAACACTATTCATGCTATTTTACTGCGTAATTTATTAAATTATTATTTATTACATTTTATTTTAATTTCGGCCCTTTTTTTGGCCTTTTTGACTTTTCATTTCGGCCCATTTGACTTTTAGCCTCGGCCCTTTTGACTTTTTTTTCGGCCCTTTTGTCCTTCGGCCCTTTTGACTACAACCCATCTGAGTGATGTTACCACTAATTATACCTGTTATAAGTTCACTAAATGAGTTCAAGTGAATGATGACAAATAAACGGGTGTAGGTTTATATCACCAAACACGGTTACAGCAAGGGAGTAGTAATCGTTGTATTGCATGCTATATTAATTGCCTACAAAATCTTTGGGAACTACGCTGTGTGGTTTTCAAATAATAGGTCATCAAACATCACATTGTTCTTGATATGATTAAATATCGAGGTAAAAAACACAGAAATAGGATCAAATTGGATCGGTCATATACGATCAACGCATCGGAAAATCTGAAAAAAAGCTTACACTGCTGGAGTACTTTATTACGGAAAATACATACACCTTATTGTTTCATTGTTTAGGTTGAGGAAATTCTGCCAAGGTGGACAGCTGCCCAGTCCCTGGGTCCGTCACGGTCGAGGTAGCAGGTGCTGCCCACCTGGCAGTCAGACCACGTACTAAAATTGTTGTCCCGAAACCGGAAGCGCTTGATTTGGAATGAATGAGGCCCCGCGAGATGTGACATTGTAAACACAAACAATTTACATAAACACATATTGCAGTTATCAGTGTTTTTCTAAACTTGTGAAGGGTAAGCAGACTATTGGCATGTTTACAATAGAAATGAAAAAAACCCAACTAATTGAGTACCCATAAGTCTTGGTTTGAAATGCCGCCATCTTTGTTCAAAAGTACACGTGCGAGATTGGAAAAAAACGATTGTTTTGAAGTAAGTGTATGAGAGTAAGGTAGTAGAAATGTATACTTGCTATAGTTTTCTTGACGCATGGCAACATACTTGACAATCGAAGCTTTGGAAACAAGGATTCGGGAACTTGAGCGATCTCAACGGAAACCCAGGACAGAGAAATTGGCAGTACCTACAGTACCCCGTCCTTGTCAGGTAGGTTTCAGATGAAATTCATTATTTTCTTCTTATCATAGCAGTCAGTTTGCATCGAATTAAACGTTTTCGGTACGAACCTTTATCTTACAGTAACGGTGCGCTCGCATTTCGATTTCTCCCACGGTTATTAATGTGGACATTGCATTTTGGTGTGAAATCTGTCAAAAAACAACATTATTGTTGATACCAGCTGAACATTCCGTTAAAATATAACCATAAGCAAGCATACCTTTGTGTTCCTGTACGTTGAGTCTGATATTTATATAACTTGATTTTCTGCGGCAGCTCATTTTGTTGCTGGGCACAACCAACACCATAACCAAATATTTATTGTTCAGTCATTTTTCTGAGTGTAATTTTGTCTCAGTATTATTCTTTTCTTGTCGGACTATTTCAATTATGTATCCAGCTATATTGGAACCGTGTACTGGAGCGGCGTTTATATAAGCCACTTGGCTTGTTCGCCTTTCCAGGTTATTGACGGAATACAAATATATTTTAAGAAATGGTTATATCCAGCATGGCAACAAATATAGATGAAACCAGTAGTTCATGATATTTCGGTGGAAAATATTACCAATCGACATATGTTCATGATCCAAATGTGTGTCTCTTTTTGTTTTAGGTTACTGTGAGAAGAATCATGGAAAAGTTCGTGGAGTCCCTTGAAAATCCATTAAAAGTTACTTATTTAAGGTAAAATAACTTACCCCAAGTTTTATTATTGCTCGACATCATAATCAATATATATGTTGGGTTTTATAAGATTAAAGAAGTCATTAATGCAAGCTAAAATTAAAATTGCCCTCAACTCGTTTCTTGTTCACAACTGGGTAAATCTAGCATCTAATTATTTCGTTGTCAGTTATCTAGTAGTTAAGTACTAGTAGTAGAATTGACATAGCATACCATTATGTAGTGCATAATTGCTGCATAATCACGTCGATCATGTTAATAGAAAACTTCTCACACCCTCGCAGTAATGCATATACATGTAGTTGATATACCACAATTACTTCTTACTTGGTTTGATACATGGTGAATATGATAATAATCAAACTAATGAATGTTTGTCGGATTGTAATAATCTATTATTGGATGAATGAAAATTAACTCATTTGCTTTTCTTAATAGAAACCTTTTGGATAATCTGGAGGAGTAAGATGGACGATCGACGTCGGCAGATTACAGGAAAGGAAGAAAACACAGGAAAGATGCTAAAAGAAACAAAAGAATCCGATCTGTAAGTTCCTGAAACTGGATTATATAATATCATTTGTACCGGGTTATACACTTCCTGACACCAGTTTAAAACACCCTGAGTCACTTAACTGACATGATGTGCTTCATATTATCACATCGCTATATACCTGTAATAGAATAACTTTCCTTATCACATGTCATTACCCATCACCGTAATGTGCCATTATCTAATTAGAAAAAGTGCCGCTCTCAAGAATAAATGTTGGACATAACTTTCTCAGTGCAAGAACTTCATTTTTCCCCAGAAACTCCAACAGCGACTGAAGAATCTAGCTGGACAGAGAAAAGAACACAGAAGGTGGCTGCAGTCCTAACCCCAGAATTGACATCGCCAGTGGTGTCTGACGCTCCAGAGGCAAAAATAAAGAACTCGCGACACCATCCAACAAGATGCTTTCCAACCACCTAAAGGTCTTAGGGATAGGATGGAATGTCTAAATGTACATTCAATTATCTCCTGTAGTCACCCTGTTTAGGAAAGAACATCTAAATTTGTTGTTTCTGAGACTAAGATTAAAAGAAATTAATGTCCCTCATATTAAAAAATGCCAACCCCTCCATAATATTTATTTGAACAAACTACTACTCAGACAAAATTTCAAATCCATAGGGCCTGTGATGACACCATTCTCTCTCTCTCTCTGTGATTTGTGACAATGTTTAATTGTAACATTGAAACATAGACATGATATGTTTATGATGAATAAAGAGAAATCGACTGACTGACTGATTTTGTATTTATTTATTTCTATGTCCATGTGGTGTTGAGGTAACTGTAGTTGAAATGAGTTTATTTTATATTTGAATGTATTATGAATAAAATATATGACATAATACATTCAAATATATAATACACTCATTTCAACTACAGATAATATGAATGAATAATCATAATTTAATATGGACATATGGTAATCACTGAATACTAATAATTGAAACCAAATGGAGCCATACAGATTCTGATTTACTGAAACTTATGGAACATGGTTAATGTGATTAATAGAAACGAAAATCACAGGGAATCATAATTGAACTAAGTAAATAAATGAAACCATCTGAAAGTAGAGGATAAGGGAAACCCAATGGAACCTCATAGGAATCTGCGTAACGGAAACGCACTGGAACCCTACAGGAAACTGGGTAACGGAAACGCACTGGAGCCTTACTGGAATCTGGGTAACGGAAACGCACTGGAGCCATACTGGAAACTGGGTAACGGAAACGCACTGGAGCCATATTGGAAACTGGGTAATTTGTAAGTTTCCGTTTTCCGGAAACTTGAAGGAAATGTAGAGAAACAGTCCGGAAACCTAATGGAAACTTAAGTTTCCATTTTGTTTCCGTTAGGTTTCCGGTGTCCGGAAACCAAGTTATTTTTGCTGTGGAACACTGTAAGTGAGCGTATTTCCACGGCAGTCACAGACAGTAAGATCTCAGAGGAGGAGTTTCATTCAATCCTCTCTGAACTTGATAAGTACCGTAAGATGGAAACAAGAAATCAGGTCCAAGTCTCGTAAGTCTGCTATCAGCGAGGACGAGAAAAAAGTACATAGAACAGGGGATACAAAAGCCCAGCAAGCCTTTATTACAAACACCAAAGAGATCATAGGCGATTCACATTTAACTGTTTCATCGAGGTCAACGTGGCATAGCGGCACAGTAGTGCCACGTGTAGGCGGGAAATTAACAGGGTCTCAAAAAGTAGTAGATATACTGGGGCGAGATCTAAGGGCCTGACAAAGCTTTATTTGTGAAATAAAGCTTTGCAGAGGCTTTGTTGGACTTGATCTCGGACTCACATTATATATACTACTGTAAAGGTATACAGTGGAAGTCGACACCTTAATTGTTATGGGTAGACCAAAGAAATCATTTATTTAGTTTCACCGCCAAAATACAACAAAGAATTCAACGGGTGGCATTAACCTCAAAGAATGATAATAACAATACTTATAGCATACGAGGGCAAACATATCGGGGATAATTTGTTTTCATGCGATATACACCGGATAAAATATCACTTTGTCATGATGACATGACATCATGAACAATGTTATGACGTCACGTTGCTTCTAAGAAGCCGCCTTCTAAATACAACGATGGCGGGGAGCCTGCCTTTGTTGGAAAGTAGATTATAGCCTAATTACCGCAATTAAAGACTTCGGTAATAAATAGCGTGACCATAATATGCTAGGTTAACGACCTAAGTATCGGCATATCCCTTCTCTGGTTCCGAAAATACCAAGATTTAGGCAGTTGTGTTGTAAACTGATATTTATCTTCTATAAAGTCGGCTATATTCAAAACCATGAGAAATGTCGTCAAATAATGCCTGGTGACAGTTACCAACGTCCCAAAGGTGTCAATATATTTTAGAAATCTATAACAATAATTAAAAAGCACAACCTCAGTACTTTTTTGATAAACGACAAAGGATTAATCAACCATATTAAAATGTTTTCAGGCTTGAAGGACGAAGCTCATTAAAATCTATTGCCAGCTCCCTTTTAGAGACTGATAAAGGTTCGAAAATGTGGGTCATAAATGCATGAAAGTTTTTATTGTTGTTCATACCCGTTAGGCCCCCAACCCCGCCTCTACATATATTTGAGATATAACCGTTAGAACCACCACCACCCCTCTATGTCTTAAAGTATGCTAGGTATAACCGTTAGAACACACCACACCACTTTTCTGCCCATTTATTCAATTGGGCTAAATCATAGTTGAGAGTTGCTTCTATGGATTTTACATATTTTCCCGCAACACCGATTGATGTGTCATCGGGCAACATTATTGTGATATTTTGTAAATGTCCAGGTAAATCATTGAAATATACAAGGAACACAAATTAACCAAGCACAGATCCTTGAGGAACCCCTGCAGTAACATTTAGTTTATCATAATGTTCCATTAACAGAGACACACTGTCGTCTATCAGGGCCGGGTTGTTCAAAACTCGGTTATCTTTTAACCAGCCGTTAAGTACATTTAACCGACTGTTACCTAATAATAACAAAGGGTTATCTTGTCGTTCAAAACTCTGTTAACTTTTAACGGGCTGTTAACGTGACGTTAAGTTAACACACCTAAGGACTTTTTAACAGTGTGGTTAACTCGCAAAATGGCGTTCATGGCTAACACTGCTTGCATGATGCCAGTTCAGCAAAGAAAGGATAGGGTGTATCGTGGACTGGACTTCGACACTGTTAAACTTTGACGGCGACGTTAGCTAACGGCATGACTAACCATGTTCTGAACAACGCATATTTAACGTTCGGTTACCTAACGGCCGGTTCAAGGATTTAACCGGCGGTTTAGATAACCGAGTATTGATTGAACAACCGGGCCCAGATAGATAGTTAGTTAACCAACTAAGTACGTTTCCACGAAAACCATCATTTTCTTATTTGTGCAATAAACCTTTATGCCATGCCCTGTAAAAGTTTTTGGTGATTATCTAGGACTGAGCATTTTATTATGATAAATATCTATGTTGAGATGTAGTAGAATGAATAGCAGTAAAACCTGACTGGAATTTACTTAAAATGTTATGTTCATGGAAATGGTCATGCTATAGGTTTGTAATTAGTTAGGAGGGATGCATTTCCTTCTTTCAAAATAGGAGTAACATTACCCGTTTTCCACAATGTAGGAAATACAGTCACTCAGTGATATATTATACAGACAAACAAAGAGGTTCAGCTATAGATGTACAAATTCGTTTTAACACTCTCATGTTAATGCCATCGGGTCCACTAGATTTGTTTGCTGGTAATGTCTTATCAGAAACCTCTTTTCGGTTACAATGACATTTGTTATACTGGTAACACAGCGATGGCTAACAGGTGGCAAAGTCTTTCCGCCATCAGTAACATTTGAAACAGATACAAAATATTCATTTAATGTTTGAGCTTTATCCAAATCTGTAAAAGTGAAGGTATCCCAGAATCATCAGTGACAAGAAGGGGAATGGGTCCCGATGAAGTAGTAACCACCTGATTGAGTAGACTGAGGTGATAAATAGTTGTCAAAATAGATTAAAAGTTTCCCTTGGCTATTCTTTTCAGATTATTTGCTTTATTCCTTTGCTTTTTGTATTTATATAGCTCAGAAGTATTCAGAGATCGAAATGCTTTTTGCCTTAGACGTTCTCATTTCAGAATTTTTAAGAAGTATGTTACGAGGGGCGTTGAAAAAGTAGTCAAACTTACTATATTCTCGATGTCCAATGTTTGAAAAAAGCTTCCATTTTATTATGGAAGGAATCATTAGCAAAGTCATATCCAAAATTTCATGTGGGTAATGTGGTTAACGAGATATTAGTCATCACAACATTGGGGTAATATGTTTCTTGCACATTTGCAGAAAATGGAAAACGATCTCCCATTTGGTATCTAGTAATAGTAATATTCCTCTTATATGGCGCTCACATCCAGGCACATTGCCTGCTCACGGCGCTACGTACATTACTATCCCCGGTCATAGGACACTATCGTAGTTTCCGATACTTTTTCAACACCCTTGGGACTGTACAGCCATGCTGCCTGTAAGGAGCAATGAACTAAACACTCACATTGCCAGCACACATACCACGGGTACCCATTTTACAGCTGAGTGTAGATCTAAGTATCTTGTCAAGGATACTACGCAAATGTGCCCATCTCGGGAACCGAACCTCAAGTGGTGTCAGTAAATCTCGTCAATAAACCTTGGTACCAAATTTGAACAAAATCCATCATTTCTTACTCGAGTTCTTTCAGTAAACCGAAGGGAGTCATTTGAAAAAGCGATTGTAGTTTCAAACTGCTTTTTGTGCAGTTTAATATCTAAGTTTGATTCTAGCCGACCTCTACCAATCTCAAACATACAAAAAAAAATTCTTGCTTATTTTGTTTCCTGAAGTTTAATTTGTGATGCATTTCATTGCTAGCCAGCTAGGCTATTCCATTTGTCCGAACCACAGCATACGGAGACAGATCATTTAGCAGACCGGGTGCTGTACTCTGGATTGATTACCTGAAAATGTCAGAAAATCGGAAAATATCAACAGTTTCCGATCTTGTTGCAAAACCATCCTCTTCAAACGAGCATTCGACTAAGCGCACATGAGCAGGAGTCTGGATATGTAGCGCTATACAAATGTCTAATTTGAGTTTATTGGATTTGATATACCCGTTAGAAACCCACCCCACCCCACCCCACCCACTTTATATTTATACATATCAAAACCTCAAAAGATATTTGCGAAAAGACATGATACAGGGGACAGTAAAGAGATCTTATATCGATTATATATCAGGACGAATATCATTTTAGTCATTTAGCTAAGATTTGTCAATTCTTTCTTGGGTTATCGCGCTAACAATCTTTATATTGGCAAAACCCTCAGATTTTGCTGTGACCTTGAAAATTATCTCAAGGTCACTACATTTCAGTTGTGTCGGTGAATCTCGCCAATATACCTTGGTACCAAATTTGAACCATATACATCATTTCTTTCTTGAGTTATCGCCCTAACAAGCTTTTTGATGTATGAAATGCAACGAAAAACAAACACCCGCTTGTATTTACGAGTGATTAAAACTGTTGTTACAATTTACGTAAATATTTGCTACATTTTACCGCAACGAAAATTATTACAATTTACGTCAATTTTATTACAATTTGCGTATTAGAATGTATGTCAATTTTTATTACAATTTACGTTTTATTACAATTTACGTCAAGTTTATTACAATTTGCTGCAAAGTATTACAATTTGCGTTTTATTACAATTTACGTCGTAACAGCCTGCGTGTAATTAACCCTAATTAACTTTAGAGTATGGCCGGTTGGCCACGGAAGCCGTAATATTGTGGATGAGGTGCATGCTGGATACTGCAGGTGGACCATACATGTATCGTAATACGATACAGGGCAGCCTGACAGTCAGTAGTATATAGACATTGAATTCTGGATGTAACGGGACCTGACCCTCGGACAGCGGCTAGGCAGGTGGGCTGACGATCCCTCTGTGATGCCGCCTGGCCGTTGCTGCACTACCATGTAATTGCATCTCTAGCTGCCGAATAAAGTGTTGTGGACCCACTGATGGACTTCTGTGTTTGAAGAGACAGATATCCCAAAACCTTTAACCAGCCCGGGATACTACCTTCGAAGTGACTGGCGATCTATAGGCCATTACTATATTGTTCTCTGTAGTGATATATTTTTTATGATTACATGCTAGTTTTAAATGTTCATCTGTGACAGTATAGCTATGTTAGTATCCTTCGTTGACAGATATTGATATTGACTAAGTTTATGTTAATGTGGAACTCTCATAGTCACGATATGGTTAAATACTGCCGATGTGACTTTAAAGTTTAACTCACCCACTCACTCACTCACTCCTCACTCACTCACTCACTCACTCACTCCTCCTCACTCACTCCTCACTCACTCCACTCACTCACTCACTCACTCCTCAATATGATTAGAACATGATGGAAGTAACTCAGGTTTATCAATTTCGGAATCGGGTTGTCTGGTTGGTTTGCTTGGTGAATGCTTGTAATCGCATCCCAATTGCACAGAGTGATATTTACGATTACCCTTGATTCAATGAATTACTCAATGTGTTTTGACATTTTAAGCTGTCGAGGGAACGCTTCAACCACTAGTTTTACCGAAATCTTAGCCCTGGAGATACATAATGACTACATGTCAAGTATTTATTATGTGTATTTTTTCACTTTTTACAGCGATGTTCAAGCGAACATTTCTTGCAGTGTTCTAACTCTGATCTCGTTCATCGGGTACACTGCCTTCTGTAAGTATCCATCAAAGTGTAATAACTATAATTTACAATGATATTACCAATATTGCAAAACGTCTTTAATTTATAAACACAATTTAATACAAATGGCAATTCCAATGACTGTTCCCATCTTTCACGGGGAATGAGAAAAGTGTCACATTTATTCATATTAATATAATCATCCTCCTTGTTCAGGCATCCAGCTCCTGAGAGGGTACCGTTAGTCGATGCCATTCAAAGAGAATTGTATCAACCACTTCTGTCGAACAATTTGTCGACCGGTGAAGATACCGGGTTAGGGTGGTCTTCACCAATGTTTGTCGTAAGAGGCGGCTAACAGGATCGTGTGGTCAGATTTACTGACTTGGTTTACACATGTCAATCGCGTAGATCGATGGTCATGATGTTAATCACTGGATTGTCTGGTCCAGACTCGATAACTGGAATATTGCTGAGTGCAGCGTTAAACAACATAGAAACAAACATTCTACAGTAAGGGTCATTTAGATCGGGGAAAGTAGCCAGCCAATATTGAGAAGCTGTGCATCCAGAGTCCATGTAGGTAGAAAAGTACTGTCCCCATGGTCTCTCAAGTATGGTGATCACCTTTCAGTTGATGGTAATCTGTAGCCCGTTTCTATAAGGTGTATTTTCTGTAAGATTCAAATATTTTTGAGGGTCACATGATAGTTTTATATCTTTATCTGTGATATTCTAGTTATTTCTTTGATGGGCATTTTAGAAGTATTTTTGATGGTCATTTTAGTTGATGAAGAATGATGACAATTTTTATGGATATACAACTTGTTTTATTCTATTCAGGGCAACGTTTCGACATAGGATCTAATGTCGTTGTCAAACAAGTGATACATGGTAAAGTTTTCAGAACATATTGTGGAGGACATGTACAAAACATTTCAAAATTTGAAAACAAGTGTGATGCAGTTCCCCTCTTTGAGTTGTACCACATGTTCAAGTTTCATTCCGGTGAGGGTCGGTGGGGTAGCCTGAGCTTAATAGGCCGTGGGCCGAAATCTGTAGGGCCTCTAGAAATAGGGGAGTGCTTCAACATACTTGGTGAATACAAGAACTATATATCAAAAGATCCCCAGGATGTGCTTGTTAAGAATCAAAACTTTTCTTGCAAAATAGTTGCACATTAATGATTCACAGCTCCTGAAAGAAGGGTACCCCTGGCGGGATTCTGATTCAATTATTCAAAAGCAATAAAATCTACCCTGTTTTTTTTTTTAATGAATATTTCTGTATGATAGCCTGATGTGTAAAGATGTGGTCTATTTTAGAATAGTTTCCCCAGAAACCAGCCTGATATTCACAAATGATATTATATAAATGGCACCATACTTTGATGTTTTATTTAGAATTGAAGTAATTAATTTTACAAAGGGAGTCAATGAGGGATATACCATTGTAATTGTCGGGGGTCGCCAGATTTTAACAAAAAGGCATAAAATGCCCTTACTCCAAATGTGTGGAAATCGCCAATGTCATAAATTTTATTAAAAGAACAGTGACAGTTGGGACAATGAAACTTATCGACTCTTTCAGAAATTCATGTGCAATTCCGCATGGATCAGGGGGTTTACTATTTGGCAAAGAGAGAAATAATATTTCTTGTTGGTTTTAAAGTTTAAAGGTTGGTTTAAAATAGAATGTGTGTTTTGTAGGTTGTAAAGGTGGAGGTAAATGTTCTTGTCTGTTTTGAGGAGTATTAATGCATAAAAGATTTGAGAAGTGATCTATCCATTGTTCAATTTGTTGATCTGATTGTGATATTGGTTGAAAGTGTTTTCCAAAATAATTTAGGGTTAGTGCTTGCTGCTAATAATTTATCTTTCTGTTTGTTTTGGAACCGTCATCTTTTTTGTTTAAATGTACATTTGAAGAGTGCTTGTAACTGACTGAAGTCTACATTGTGATCTCTATGAGCTCTGAGTGCTGCATAATTGTCATGCTTTATGTTTTCTAATCCTTGATCCTGATCCTACCATGGTGGTTATGTTCTCGTTAGTTGAAGAAAATGTAGCATCATATCATGTTTTGTGTGTGATCAGCTGCCTTCTGAAAAAAGTGTTACCAAGTGTAAAGTTTGTAATGAATGCACTGTTTTTCATAGACATGTATTTTGTCAATTTTGTTCTGTTTACCCTCCTGAATTAGAGGTATATGTGTTTGAATGAGCTTGAATGTGCATGACAGGGGAAAGTGACACAAGTTATCTAGCGTGCCTACATTAAACTGTGTGGTGAAAGGAAATAATGAAGAATCTAACATGTAGTCAACAACACTGCAACCGTTATGAGCAAAGCGTATACATTAGCCACATAAATGATTACCTAATGTACCATTTAAGGCATGAATGCCAAAGTGCAACATAATTCTGTCAGTTCTTTTTGGAATAGAATCTACCCATCCTTTATGCAATCAACCCTTGCCTTTTCGTTTCAAAGCTCTCTCAATGCTAGTCTTATCAGTAAATGTTTGGTAACACTTTAGATGGAACTTAGCTGTGCTTTTAGAAGCTGTATTAACTTTCTCAGAGACAGATTTTGTTATGCCATCTAGTACTTTCCATATTGCAACACATTCACTCACTTTTGCTCATGTTATATGGAAGGAAATCACCGATTTTATTGTCAGTATTGAGACATAAACATGCCACAGCATGGCAGCGGCCATGTTGTAGTACTGCACAAAATAGCTGCTTCCTGTATTCTGATTGGTCAAAATAACTTGCAACCATGGTGAATCACTGTTTTAGAATTTTTCATTCAAAGGCTTCTAAATAATTAATGTGCAAGTGATTTAACCAGAAAAGTTTTTTTAATATATATGCTTTATAAATTACAGCCTTAATTATAAAACACTAACTTTGTATTCACCAGATATGTTGAAGAGATGACACAATTTGGGGCTTCGGCCCACGGCCTATAAAGCGTTTGAATATCACGCCGAAACACGGGTTCGATTCCCCACATGGGTACAAAGTGTGAAGCCCATTTCTGGTGTCCTCCACCGTGATAGCATCGACTATTCTCTGTATACCCATGAATACCCGTTGATAGGCGAGGATCCTCAGCGTGATATTGCTTGAATATTGCTAAAAGCGGCATTCCTTGCATATGTTTGTGACGGTTTTTCCCCACAACGGGTACATTTATCATTACTATTTTGCTGTGTTCACATGTTCCACATAAAGTCGGAATCGCACAGTGCACACTACTTTTATCATATCTTACCTTCATGTAAAATACTTTAATTTCATTGGTCAATGACGCTTTAACAAATTTCTATGTCACCCTCCCAGGAGGGTGACAACAGGAAAAATATTACCCGCTGCCACGGTAACCGCCAAACTCTCCGCCGAGAAACTGTATCGCTTAACAATCGTACGACGTCATAATATGACACTTGAAGAGTATGGAGTTCGAAAAACCGTTCGACTAGATGTTTTGAGTTCACTATGTACTCATTTATCTTACCGACTTTCACTGCTTTATTTAAACTATTTTATACATTGAATCGTTTGCACACTCAACTTAAAAATAATATAATCATTTTCAGAGCAGTTTTAAGCTTTTCACAATATGTTTCACAGATGTTAAAATCCAGTCGAGAGGCAAACGCCATTTTGTTTACGTGTCATATAGTCGGTAGCGAGCTTATGGATCTTCACAATAAAGTATAAGGATATTTGGAACATTTAACATGGAGGTAAGATATATACGTTGTAAGCTTCTCCCTCGGGTAATACGGTCTGATGTACGGCGTGCATCAGACCGTATTACCCTCGAGAGAAGCATACAACTATTCATATACTGGTGGAAACGAATACGGGAACACATGATGGGATAGACGTATTTCATGTAATCATTTCCAGAATTTCACTCACAGTGCAATACATACCTTGTGAAGAAACCTGGAAAGAATAAAGGAACACTTATTCATTCATGTGTTCCCTCATTCGTTTCCATTAGTATTTGATAAAAGTAGCGTGCACTGTGCGATTCCGACTTTATGTGGAGCGTTTTGGTGATTTTATTTTACATGAAATTAACCAAATTCTCCTTTACAGCATCCTATTTCAAGTGGACAATCAGCTGGGAGATGCTTCATAAACCAACGGTACACCTTTAGTTTTATAATGCACTAAATCGTCAAACACGATAAGGCCCATTAAAACCCTTTAATATGACTCGCCACTATATGGCTGGAATAATGCCGATGTGACGTAAAGCCCAACTCAACTCAACTCAACTCAACTTTAATAAAAAATGTAGAGGAATTTGAAATTTCAATTTTGATAGAAAGTATAAGCTTTATCAAACTTTTCAAAGACAGACATCTTATGAAAGCACCACCATTACACTTTACCACCACCACTAAACAGAACGCATGGGATGCACGTGCACAACGTTGACCAATCATCTTACATCACACAGTTGTTAGAGTTTGTTTCTAGCCGGGGTTTTTATTTGTTTTAATTTTCTTTTCTTTTTTTTCTTTTTTGTACTACACGCAAATTTCACGTCACACATCAATCATCACCAATCAAGAGCGATTATTTGTACAAACAACTTTTAGTCCTATGAAGTACAGTCAAGCCTACACTAGACGTTTTTCATATTCAACATGAACAATACTGCGTATCTAAGCATCCCTATGTGTATGTAAACATCTGATAGGAAATAATGGGTAATGTAGAAAATGACTTATGTCTTGCATGTTACCAGATGCCGTCAAACCTGCATTAGCCGAACTTCATATGCAATACAAACAACGTGATGTATCTTACTCACACTTGTGAACATGTAAACATATAATGGGAAATAATTGGTCATGTAAAATGGCTGCAGTCATACCCGCACTAGTCGTAGTTGTTATACAATGTGAACAATATTATGTATCTATTGTATACTTAAGTACATGTAAACATATGACTTTGTGCTGGAAACTATTTGGGTAATGTAAAATGAGTTATGCTTTGCACGTTACCAGTTGCAGTCATACACCTGCACTAGTCGTAGTTGATATACAATATGAACACTATTATGTATCTACAGCTTGTTCAGTTTGACATAATCAAGTGAATACTAATGCATTGCGTGGCCGTGTCACAACTGGTTCGGTCTATTATTGCCAAGGGGTGCACCTTTGTCAGTTGATTGTCAACATGTCCGAACAACCGAGACAAGGTCGCGCCGTTTGAATCGAAAAATCGTCAGCAATGTCCCAAGCTACGCCTGAAAGCGTAGTTCTGAATAAAGAGTTGTGGACCCGCAGACAGACTTGTGTTGTTCATGCAAGGACATCCACTAGAGAGAAACAACACGCTCATCCTTAAGTGCGATACTAGACGCTTACACAAAAACAGAAACAGCATAAAATCCTGGTTAGAACTGGACCTCTGCATCCAAGACTTGTCGTTAGAGGTGACTTATATGATCGGGTAAGACTCCCAGACTTGTATGTCTCACCTTAGATAGATATCCGCACATCCTGTTTGAGTGGAGCACTTTGATTGTCCTGAGTCAGACTCGATTATTCAGAGACCAGTGTTCTATGGCTGCAATATTGCTGAGTGCAGCGTCACACAACAATTATACAAAATACAGTAGAACATGGTTTATAGCGAACACGGATATAGCGTACAAACGGATATAGCGAACAAATTTGAAAGTCCCGTCAACAGTCCTTTATAATATCATTAAAATTATACGTGAATAACGAACTCGTGAGTAGCGAATTAACGGCTATAGCGAACTGATTTTACTACCCATAAGACCCAATTAACGACGTGATTATCGAACTCACTCAGTGTCGAAGCTCAGCCACTTAGCGGTACAGTATACATCAATCTTGCTGGCGGTGAATCAACATTGTTTGATGGTCATTAATTAATTAACAAAACAAACATATCGTGTTTAACCCATTCAACACCGCAGACCGAATAATCGGCCACAACGTTATGAAAAACGAAAGTTTTCGTTGACGAGGACGGTAGCCATTGCCGTAGGTATGATTGGCTGCCTTAGGTCACGTGTCTGATTTTGACCAATCACGATCCTTATAGCAGGTAGGTAGGTAGGTAGAAGCGTCGTTAGAAACCAATCTTTATCCAATATATTCTCCCGACAAATCCGCCTTTCTCTCAAGCTACAAAAACGTTTTCACTCGTACAGAGAGACAGACAGACGTTATTGACACATTCCACAAACGCCTTTGGTCATACATCGAAACATTTTACAATTGTCAGTTATAAGATGGTGAGGATTCACACCTAGATAATTCTTTACCTGTTGTTTCTCACCCGTAATTATTTAAAGTAGACATTGTTTTTTCACTGGAAAAATTATATACTGAATAGTGTTTATAATATTATGGCTTGATATAACGTGATTTATATAGGAATAAGCTGGGCATTTAATGCGGAAATGGAATTTGTATTCAAGATCATTTTCATCAACTTTTCATTACATCTTCTTTGCTTCCCGTGGGATTCTTAACCACTATCATGTCTACTAGTTTCAACAAATATTGAATGGGATGACATTCTTGTTTGTTTGCATAATTTGAAATACTATTTGGATAATGATTCATAACCAAAATTATCCTTGTAGTAGTTCAGTTTCTTAATTAAAGATTTCAGTGTGTGATATATTTACCCAGTAATCGATACAAGGAAGGGTTTTCCAGGTTCGCATGGGTTATCTTACACTGTTATTCCTGGAAGTATTGTCGCTAACTTGTTGAAATATTGAAAATATTTACTTCTGTGAATCATCAGAATTACCTTTTTGCAGATCCCTCTCTCAAAGCATTGACGATCCTTCTTTGATCCAACCAGAAATCACAGTGGTTACAGCTTATTTCAACATTGGTTCCTTCGCCAAAGGAAGTAGTGCTAACATGTTTACGCCGGGCAAATATATGCATTGGATGATAGTGTTTGGCAACATAAACAATAACCTTTGTAGCATATACTGATTCGAAGGATGTGTACGATCTCTTCATGAACCTCGGAGACGCAGATTTCCCAGCAATATGACGAAAGTGTTCCTGATAGGACAGATACAACCTCTGGTCCTTCTTTGGCAAAGAGATCCGTAGTATCTACAAGCAGCCGAACTATCCAAGGCATCAACCGAACACCGTCAACGAGAACTACTCATGTGCAATGCATGCTAAGTTTGAATTGGTCAACAAAGTCTTAGCGGAGAAGCTGTTTCCAACAAAATATTTCTGCTGGCTAGATATTGGACTCTTCCGGGCTGTTGCTGATGACAAGAAGACCTTCAAGCTCCAGATTCCCAAAGAATGGGATCAACGGAAAGTAGCCTATAGTGCAGTATCCCGCTTTAACAAACAGACGACAATCGTAAATGTTATTAAACACAATATGGTGTGGGTTGGAGGCGCAATGTTTTTAGGAACACCTGAAGTGCTTCATAACTACACGGAAGACTACATGAATATGGTCAAGATGCTGTTAAATCAACGCTTGATGAATACGGATCAGCAGGTTATATATTCCATGTTCCTACCATCCTCACAGGTTAAACCCAGAGTTCAGATACAACTATTCTCCCGCGAGCACAATCCTTATGATTATTGGTTCTACCTTGGGTACCTGTGCAGGGAGACATGGTTAAAAACCCAAACTCCTGTGAATAAAACAGCCTAATAAACGTCATCCTTTAGCCATGCGGTTCTGTCACTTGGTCCCCTAAACACTTACTGATTACAGAAAACTACAGTTTAAACTATTTTGATTTTTTAGAAATTATTATCAAATCATATCAAAGGTATTGGTTCAGCCACATAGAGACTTGAACAAGCTTCTTTGAGTGACATTTTAAAAGTTGGGAAGTAAAACTATTGGACAAACACGATGAATAACAACTTGTCTATTTCGTAAGTGCAACGTGTAGACTTTGTACCGTTCCCAAGCAGGTATGTAACATAAGGGGAGGGGACGTATATGTACTGAATGGAGAAAAGAAAAAAACATATTTAACATAATTGGCTAAACAGGCTTTAGGACAAAATTGGAATTCTGAACTCATCCATTATCTTATGATGTACACCACACACAGAGTAGAAGTGCCACACTTGGGGGCGCGGTGGGCGAGCTGGCTAAGGCGCCAGGTTAGTGATCCAGTGAGTCTGAGGTGTCGAGATCGAGGCTCACCTGTGACCGGGTGTAAACTTTGTGTGTGCAGATCCTTTCAGTGTTGTCACAACCCCTAGTGTACAGTACACAACCCTGTGCACTTTAAAACCCACGAATATGTTGTTAAATGACCAGATGGTGGCTTACATGAAAACGTGCAAAACCTAGTTCCGGGTTCAGCAACGTGCAGTAAACTTCGACTAAGTACTGTGACTTAACAGCTTAATATCAGTCACAAGCATAAAAGCTACCCCTAAGAGGTTCAAGAGGCGGCAGAAACAGAAGTACAAATGGTTGCGTTACCCCTAAATCAACATTGTGGCGAGTTTGTCAATGTTCCAAAATACTTTGTGCCCCATAACTCCAAATTAACTTGTTTAATGCTCAACCTGTGAGGAACAAACCTCTCATTCTCAATGACTATATAGGGGACAAACAACTCTGATGTATTTGCTATCACAGAGACGTGGCTGACTGATAATGATACATCAGTTATAGAAGAATAAGTACCAGCGAACTATGACATACTGCAAGTAAACAGATCACACCGAAGAGGTGAGGGAGTGGCATTAATCTACAAACAATCTATTCCTGTCAGGCGCAGTAACTCTGCAACATTCAAGTCATTTCTTGGACCACAGTGTTCTCCTGCATCGGCTACAGACAAGACTCGGCATCACAGGAACAGCTCTGGTGTGGATACGCTCGTATATCTACAACCCTCCCCAATCTGTCCAGATCGGTGATGTGTCCTCAACACACGCACAAAGGGTGTAGGGCGTTCCTCAAGGTTCGGTTCTTGGACCCAAGCTTTTCAGCCTCTACATTCTGCCTATTGGAGACACTGTCAGGAGCCATGGACTAAACTAAACTCTCCATTGATCAACAGCATGACATGTGTCAGCCAAGTCAGCGAACCTGACCACCCGATCCTGTTAGACGCCTTTTACAACAAGCATGGGTTACTGAAGATCAATTCTAACCCTGATTTTCCTTGTGCTTGATAAATGAACTTACACACAGTGATCAAACTGTAAGATGCTACAAAGCGTCGCCTGGAATAAACACTGGATAGCTATCATGAATCACAGGTGGTGGTGTCAAACTAGTAATAGACAAATTTCTTACATAAGTATCAATTGACAAAATGACATTGTACTTGATGAAAATGTGTTGATATAATTTTTGCCTAGTTGTAGCGGATGTCGGAAACGACTTTCATAATTTTACAAATATAGAACAAATATGATAAGGCTTATGCCTTTTAAAACATATATTATTAAAAGTCTGTAATTCGAGCTTTTATTTGATATATAACATGAAACAATTGGAGTAGATTACAAAAAGGTTTGCATTGCCATCTAAGCAAAGATATGACCTAGAGGGTTTGAATTTGACCTTGTTCTACCACTGAGATTTTCCTAGACTTTTATGTGTTATAAAGAAATGGATCAAGGGTCTTAAAACAGTTGAATAATTTATGTTGCAATTTGTGGTGGGTTTGGTCAGAATCTTACCAGGAGGACTGGACTAGCAGCCAATACTACTTTTGTGGTTTATCAACCAGTCTGCAATGGCCTTTATATATGTATGAAGCTTGCTTTACAACATTACAATAACTTAAGTAAATTCATTATGTAATTCACCATTGTCTTCTATTCACTAGTGTACGATGCTCTCTATTACAGAACTGATATTATTCAGATATTATTTTCTTCCACAAAGTTACTAACGGCGTTAGTATCTACGCTGAAACGTCGCACTCATCGCAATAAAGAAGTTGACAATCCATAGAACTTGGTTTTCCTTCATCTTTACAACTTCGAAAATGCTCTCAAAGAACTTGTCATATGAAGTGAAAACATCATGGACGTTTCAAACATGTTTTACACATTGCTAGGATTTCGTTCAGAGCGACAAAACTCCTTTCCACAATCACACAAATAGGACATTGACTCAAACAATCGATTGTGCAATTTCAACACAGTTTCACCTGTACTACAGCGGGGTTCACTTAGTTCTCAATGTCCTTATATCAAGAGGAGTGACGATAAAGGTTCCTTTAGCACATATGCATGCTGATGGTAGAAGGGCTAATGGTGCCAGTTGATCGCAACTTTGTATGCTAAACCTATTTCAACTTTTGATCTTTAACTCATCCATCGAAAGTATGTCGGTAGGTTTGGTTTATCGCCGCATCCAGCATTAATCTAGCTGTAGTGAGTGAGTGAGTGAGTTATTATTTAACGTCACATCGGCAATATTTCAGCCATATCGTAACGAGAATACTTGACATTGAAATAGAATATATAGAGAGATTATAAAACCTGCCGACAAAGGACAGTAAAGCAACTAGAGTATCACAGATATATATGTAAAAACTAGTAATTGAATCTAAAAAAGTTAAACTATACAAGACGATACAATATAAAAACAGGCTATTGATCGCCAACAACTGAAGGTAGATCACCATACTAGGGACCATGGGGACTATACAGTACATTTGCTTCCTGCATGGACCCTAGCTGGATTTACACCATCCCTTCAGCCGTTAGCAATTTAGCAAATCTAGCCATACATTAAAAGAACAGGTATTCTACGATTAAAAAGTGGAATGTGTTAATTTACTTGGAATGTTTTGGGACTTACATACCCTCTCAGGAGGCCAATAATGTTACAGTACTTTAACCCCCTCGAGGATACAGCCACTAACAATCTTAGTTACTAATTCAAACTTCCAATCTTAAAATAGTTATGTATTTACAAATCATTTAACAAATCTAATTCTTTTAAAAAGGCAATAATTAAATGAAAACTGATACTATTAAAAAGATCCTTCATAGTTCGTGATTTAAAATATTTATCCCTTGTGATGGAATACTCAACACAGTCAAGCAAGACATTCTTTCATCACAAGGGATACAAAATGGAGGATCCTCACCTTTCAATAGGTATTTATGAGTATATGTGTGGCCAATACGACATCGTCGTATGATGACCTCTTCAAATCTGGACTGACAACCCAAGTAAGTATAATGCCAATATAGGGTTTTATTTCATGTAATTTATTGATACCTACCTGGGTGTCCCACTTCTTCTGCATCAGATCACGGATGTAAGTTCTAATGCAAGCTTTGTAATCAGAGTAAGGAATAAGAAGTGGTGCCTTGGCAGCAAGATCGGCCATTGTATTCCCAGAAATGCCAACGTGGCTGGGTAACCAACAGAAGACGATGTCGCATTGACCAGTAGCAAGATCATTACATTCAATTAAAAGTGGATGTTTGCAAGAGAGATTTTAATAGCCTGAAGGCAAGAAAGAGAGTCAGAAAATATTATATATTGTTTATGTTTGGGATGTCTTTGAATATATTTAAGAGCTGTTAAGATGGCGTTTGCTTCTGCTGTAAATATAGAGCTGTTATCAGGTATTCTAGAAGATATTGTTCTGGATCCAATGACAGTGGCACATGCCACTGCGCCACCGTCCTTGGACCCATCTGTAAATAACGATTTGTATGTAGTATATTTCAGTTTTAATTGATTATATTCTTGTTTATACTGTAATTCATTAGTTTCAGATTTTTTAAACTTTGTCAGAGTTAGGTCAACTTCAGGCCTCACCAGTTGCCACGGAGGAGAAGAAAGAAGACGGGAAGGAGATATATTCTCCAACTCAATGCCGGCAGCAGAAATAAATGGTTTAATTCTTAAACAAAGAGGCGGAACAAGAGAAGGCCTTTTGTTGTACAACTCCTCATAAGAAGGATTGAAAACTAAGTAAAATGCAGGATTAGACTCGTTAGAATAGAGTTTTGTTATATACTGTAAAGATAGTTTGATACGACGGTGGGTAAGGGATGGTTCATCAGCCTCAACATAGAGACTATCAATAGGGAGAGGTTCTAAAAGACCCAAGACAAAGTCTGCTTAGGCCTTGGTGGTGGATACAGAATCAAGTAGTTTTAGGTTGCTTTTGCAGGCTCCACCATACGATGGAGCCATAATCAAGCTTAGAGCGGACAAGTGATCTGTAAAGGTGTAGGAGCGTAGCATGATCCCTCCCCACCTTGAATTAGACACGACTTTCAATAAATCGAGTGCCTTCAGGCATTTAGTTTTTAGAGATTCGATATGCGGAAGAAAAGTTAAATGGGAGTCGAAAATGAGACCAAAGAACTTGGCCTCTTTTACAACCTTGATGGGAGTTCCATTTAAAGTAGTGAGGAGCGAGTGAGTGAGTGAGTGAGTTTAGTTTAACGCCGCACTCAGCAATATTCCAGCTATATGGCGGCGGTCTGTAAATCATCGAGTCTGGACATGAGCATCGATCTGCACAATTGGGAACCAATGACATGTGTCAACCAAGTCAGCGAGCCTGACCACCCGTTTTCGTTAGTCGCCTCTTACGACAAGCATAGTCGCCTTTTGTGGCAAGCATGGGTTGCTGAAGACCTATTCTACCCCGGATCTTCACGGGTCTAATCCAGCTGTATGGCGGCGGACTGTTAATAGTCAGCGAGCCTGCCAACCCGATTCCGTTAGTTGACAGTTAACTGTGATTTTTTAAGCGGTATGAAACTTCATTTTTAAATGATTCCATTTTAAAACGTTAATACGAAATATCTGCATGTGTTTGGATCAAATATCTTAAGATGCGTCGTACTAAATGATTAATATCTATAGTCCGTTTGGCTCAAAAGCGGACCGATGAATTGCAATCTAACCGAAAACTATTACACATATAATACCCAATGAAACGCCGATCATAATTAAATCGTCAGACCAACTCTGGAGGGAGGAGTGCAGAGAAAGGGACAGCCAGGTGTGCGAGAAAGGATGGAGACGGCACAGCACAGGTTAATGGATCAATAACTAGGTGGGCACTTGTGCGTGCTTCTCTAACACCTGGCTGTCCCTTTCTCTGCACCTCCCTCGTAACAAATAGTGAACTGTGTCAAAATGTTAATGATAGTTTGTTAAACAACTTTTTTAATTTTAGGACATAAATTCTGCAAACAAACCACAGAGTTGGTCTGATGTTTTGATTATGATCAGCGTTTCATTGAGTATTATATGTTTATTAGTTTTTGAGTTACATTGCAATTCATCGGTCCGCTTTTGATCAAAACGGACTATAGGCACGTGTATGATTTTTGTCTTTATTTATTTTCTGAACTGTAGGTAAGTGGCCCATAGTACAAGTACAAAACAGTTACAATGGGTGTGTGGTACAAGCGCGTTTGCGTTTTAACAATGCATCGTGTATAAACGTAGCAATATTCTGAAGTAGCTGCACATTTTCTGTTGACATTAGTATGCTGAATTTGTAAAATGTGGGACAGGACGTGTACTTAGATGGTCTATAATACTTTCTTAGGTCTTCATACTGTGGACAGATGAGAAGGACATGGTATTCATCTTCAGTAATATCCTTGTCACACATTTTGCAGGATTGGCTCTCAGTAACATGACATATTCCTTTAAAATACATTAAATCCTAGTAGCCACATCGAAACTGCGATAACGATACTCTTAATTTCCTTATACTTACGTCTGTTAAATACTTTTCACACATAAAATGTTGTTTAAACAATGAATACAAATAAGAACATTTTCCAGTTTGAATATTTCTGGTCCACTCTTGCTGGAAGCAATCCTTACATCGTTGTTGAACAATGGATAGAAAAGCTGTAGCATCCTCAACTCCCTGACTGACCCATGCATATCCAAGACCAAGTTGGAACAATGTCTTTTGATTAATATAGCCCGGTTGTGCTTTATTTCTAGCCTCGCTAGCATTTTCAACCCGATACAGGAGCATCTTATAGGCTTTTAAGGTGAAGCGGTAAGGACGCATTGAGATGACTTTCAACCAATATAAGATAGAACGTTTCAGTGCCAAGATATATATTGGGTATCTTCCGCATTCACCTAATACAATATCGCTGGATGTTGATCTGCGGATACCCAGAAAACGTTTACAAGCTTGCAATTTTTTCAATGCTTTCAAATCTTTGAACACTCTACACCTCAGAACCATATAATAAAATTGGCAGGATTTTAGTGTCAAAGATTTTAAAATACAGTTCATATGAGAGATTTTTCAAACTTAAACACGCTACGTTGAACGGTTATAAGAGCCTTCTTAGCTTTAAGAGTCAGATTGTTTATATCTGCTGCCAAGTGAGATTTCTAGTAAATAGCATGCCAAGGTATCTATATAATGATGAAACTTTAATTGGAGCAAGTTTGTAGATCCAATTTTCCGTTCTAGAAAGTCTGCCCCCATGTTTAAATACAACAATACTTGTCTTGTTTAAATTTACTTGGAGACTCCATGTTTCGCAGTAATTCTTTAAAATATCAATTTGTTTTTGGAGTCCAATTACAGTATCAGAAAACAGAACAACGTCATCAGCAAATAAAAGAAGAAACAACTCGAGTAGGTCAGGAAATAACTGAACGCCTTTTGTACAAGATTTCATCGACCAATTCATTGATGAAAAATGAAAACAGAAATGGACTAAGAACACAACCTTGCCGTGCCCCTAAAGGACATTCAAATACTTCTGTGTTTACGTTATTCGATGTACGCACACATGCTTTCACGTTATGGTACACAGATCGCAACACTTTATCCATTTTGACCCTAGTCCGTTCTTTTGAATAGATACTAGAGCTTCTGTCTGTTGACGGAATCGAACGCTTTAGAAAACTCAATAAAACAAGCATAGAGTTTTCCACCCTTTTCGAGAGGTATTTACTGATAAGGGTCTGTAGGGTAAAAATATTATCAATGGTAGAGTATCCTGATCGGAAACCAGCTTTTGTTCCTCTTTAATTTTATTGCAGCACTCGGCCCAGAATACAAGTCTATTGTTTAAAATACTTCAGATATAACTTGCCAAATACACTGAGAAGTGATATGGCACGGTAATTTGCAGGCAAGGTTTTTTTCTCCATTTTTATAAAATGGGATAATGATAGCTTTGGACCAGGACAAAGGGAACTCTCCTTTGTCATAAAGAGAATTGAATAAAATTTCCAGAAAAGGTAGGAGAAAATTAGCTGAAGACCTAAAACATTTCGCCAATAAAGTAATTCTCCCCAGACGCTTTATTTGCCTTGAGCTTGGTAATACTGGAGTATATTTCTCCTATACTAATTGGTGAATCAAATATATCATCAGGGGGTTTGCAAGTCACATTCACTGAACAAGATGTAATCATCGAGCGATGGATCGTCGCTGGGGTCATTCTGGTTTTCAGCAAACAGGTCCCAAAAGTAGTTAAACCAAGTCTCTGGAGATATATTACTAGTATCCGATGATGAAACCCCACCGGTTAGGTGTTTCAACTTTCGCCAGAACAATTTAGGGTCACCCATTGAATCATTCAATTCAATTAATTGCTTATCGTCCTGGTTGCGCTTGGCCGTCTTACAAGCTGATTTGTATGCATTTCTACTTGTTACATAAGCGGCTAGAGACGCCTCGTCTTTGCGTTTACGAAATATGTTCAAGAAATGACAGCGCTGATGTTTAAAAGATCGACACGCATTGTTAAACCAATTATATACCTTGCTGTGTGACGTAACAACTCGCTTCATACAATCAGCTGACCTCAATAATACGTCAGTAAACATGTTAACCCCTTGTTCAATATCAAATAAAGAAATATACGTTGCATCATTCAAAGAGTCAGATGAGCTTTCGAGCATTGACACATAGATATCTTCGAAATCGTGCTTCCACGTGTACTTGGTAAAGCATGAATCAGAAGTAGCCGTGTTGTTATCAGAAATATTACTCGAACCTTTATTGGTAGGTAATGAGAATATAATTGGCAGGTGTTCAGAATCAGGTTTTGAAAGGATGTCGAAAGATAGTATTTCTCTATAAATGGGTTCTGATCCAATGACATAATCAATAACGCTGCAACCATTTTTACTAATAAAAGTAAAATCACCAACACCTTTATCGCTTCCACAGCGGCCATTGAATATGTGCAAATTATGGAGTCTACATAGCTCGATACCAGATACCAGATACCAGAAATATTCCACGTGGAGATATAAGCGTGTTGTCGAGTCTCCATAGAGATTGGGTGTGCGTTTGGACGAGCTCGCCCGTGTCCCTATGGCCTCTTAGGTCTGGGACCGTTCCTATTAAAACGAGCGGTTCGTCTACCGTTATCCTTTTCTCCATGTTGTTGAGTTTCACGTGTGGAAGTTCATTGACGATTACGAGCTTTCCATTCTTGTAATAGCCTCGTTTACCGTTCGCTGATAGGTCACGACGAGTTTCTCTCTGGTTCGGAGTGAGATCGTTTGCAATGCCAATGTTCTTTGATCTTAAATCCTCTCTTTTGTTCAGTGCCCATATCTTTGTCTCCGTGTCCCAGAATGAAACAATGATAAGTCTGGGTTTGGAGCTGTTGTCACCACCTAATCGGTGAGATCTTTTTATGTCGCCTGCTTGTATACAGTAATATCTCCATCGCCACACACAGAGCTGAACAACTGAACCACCTTTGATTTACTCCCGCTATAGAATTCACCTCGTCCATCCTCTGGAATGCCAACGAGGATAACATTATCTCTGTGGCTGTAGATCTCTAATATCTCTATTCGTTTGTCAAGCTCCTCAACCTTTGACGAATAAATAGTGTTGATCCTGCAGTTGTTCGTCTAAAGCGTCTAAATCTAAGCGTAGAACATGTTGGTCATCATTTAGTTTTACAAGATCATCTTTCAGTCCATTTATGACTGCAGACACTGACTTCAGGTTTTCCTGGACATTGATCACTTCACACTTCAGCTGACTCACGCTTTGTTGTACTTCTTCCTTGACTAATTGTATTTCTCGAGTGAGAACGGATATAATTTCCGACTTAGATTTTTCGAGAGGAACGTTGTCCTTTGGTCCAGGATTGGATTCAACATCACCACAACATAGCAGTGGTTTGCTCCGGATAATGTGAGGTTGCAAAACCTGCACGAGTAAGTCAGAGTGAGGGGACGTAACGGCGTAAGAAGCTGAAACTGACCATGTAACATCGTGACCACCCAGTCCACGTGCAGTTCCCAAACTAAACTCCGAAAATATCGTGTGGTGAATGGATAACAGAAGACACGACACTAGTAGTAAGCTCACCATTCTAAAGTTTAGTTCTGTTGATGTACTCCATGCAGACTCTGGGTCGTAATTAGTCGCTATCTTGTCTATCTGTCTCCAACCGGGACGGGTGGCATGTCGTCCACATCTCTCTCTCTCCAAGTCTCAATGTCAACCATTTCTTCACAATTTTTGTCCATACATTTCAGAAATGTTTTTCAAGCATAAGTGGACATGGTAAATCTCTTTTTAATGGTTCGAGTCACATGCACCTCGAGGGTGCAT
Source organism: Haliotis rubra (assembly GCF_003918875.1). NCBI lineage: Eukaryota > Metazoa > Mollusca > Gastropoda > Lepetellida > Haliotidae > Haliotis > Haliotis rubra. The sequence continues at coordinate 48,907 of NW_025765310.1, forward strand.
ATTATCTGCACACAACCAATAACGTTGAAACGTAGAGTAATAGAGCGTAATCGTCTGATAAGGGCTTCACGAGTGGTAACAAGTGAGTGACTTTGATTTTAAGCAGCACTCAACAACATTTTAGCTATAAGGCGATAGTCTGTAAATAATTGAGTCTGGGCCAGACAATTCAGTGATCGACAGTATGAACATCGATCTAAGCAATTCGGATACGATGACATGTGTCAGGCAAGTCAGCGAACCTGACCACCCGATCCCGCTATTCGTCTCTTATCACAAGCATAAATGGCGAGGAAGGCACGGAAGAAAGCTGAACGGTATGTCCGTCGGCATCCAATGGTCGATAGTTCAAATACGTTTAAAATTCAAAGTCCTTTTAAACAGTCTTGGCAAAATTATGTTTCAAAGATATCACTGGTATGGAACATGATCCTGAAACTTAAAGGATAAAGGTTGTAAATCTAGCACACATCTCAAGCACACATTATGTTTCCAAGCATGGGTTACTGAAGACCAATTCTAACCCGGATCTTCACGGGTCATTATGTCAAAAGCCGCACGCACTCGGTCAGAAGGTATATTATAATTCTAAATGTTTTCAGCAGAAAGCACATGGCTTTAGATGCACTTACTGATAAAGCTTTTATTGACATGAGGCTTCTGTTTCTAGTGAATAGAACACCGAAGAACGTGGAATTTCAATCTCGGTATTCTCCAATTTAAACGATAACCTACTGTTTTGAGCGACCCGCTTCCTAAGATCCAGGCTTTATTTTCTGTCGGGTTCACGTCCAATTACAAACATTGCAATGTTCTGTTTAAATAATCAAATGTAGTTCGCTTGAAGAATTAACAAGGAGGACAGACTCAGCAACAGGCGGGGATTAAGAAGTTACACAATTATATATGCAAATAATTCCAATTACCAATATTAACACTTGTACATCCGTCTTTCTTTAGAAATGTTTCAAGATCATTGATGACGAGACCAAACAACAGAGGTGACAAATATTCTCCTTGTCGTACGCCTCAATAATACTGGATGCGGTACTATTCACATGGGCCTGTATTTGCATGCCTATTTTAGCTATGTGGCAAATTGTACCCTCAGTATAACATTATCAAAGACTTTCAAGAAATCCATAACAGAGCAGTATGATTATGCTTACTTTTCAAAAGAATTTCTATGAGCATATCCAAGACGAAAATGTTATCTGCTGCCGAGTAACTCTTTCTCAGTCCAGTTTGAGCTGAAGTTTCTCCAGAATATTATTTTATCTATTCTTTTTTATATTTTTTTGTCTTTGCTCAAAGATTGTGAAAACAGCTATGTATTGTGTTGGAATGGTTTGTCCAAGTGAACATAACATTGTTCATATTTAAAGCGGGAATTCCAGACAAGCACTGTCTTTGAATTAGAATGAATTAGTTCAATATGAGTATCTATAATAAAGTGAAGCATGACACGAATAATAGTTTTGTCATTGTACGTCAAGGAAAGTCGATCTGAGAGAGAGAGACACACACAAACATTTAAAAGATAAATCCAGATATTTTTCCTTGCCAAAGCTCCTTTATCTGCACAAGATCTTCCGCGGTTCAACGTCCCTTCAGGTGAAAGATCTTGTGCAGATAAAGGAGTTTTGGGAAGAAGAAATATCTTGACTTATCTTTTATATATTTCTTTCTTATACGCCTGCAGAAATCACTTGATAGATATAGATAGATATATAAAATCAGTATATTGTGTGCGTGTGTGTGTCTCTCTCTCTCCCACTGTGTGTGTGTGTGTGTGTGTGTATATATATATATGCATTGTATATGTGTTTATTACCTATTAATCACCAGCCTTCAATCTAGTTAATCCGTGCTTCCTTCGTGTGTAGTCTCACCAGGACAACTGGCAAACTAGTGGACGTGAGATACCTGAGGTGAGTACAAGGTGTATTTTGTCCTTTCGGGTCTTTGAATGGCATTTAGAAGTGATACACATAATGACGAGAGTTTTATGGATGCAAACTTCTATTTTATGAGGTACAACGTTTAGGAGTATATCCTTACTCCTTTATTCACCTGAGTAAGGATATACTCCAAAACGTCGTGCTCCTCATGATAAAGAAGTTGATATCCATAAAACTCTCGCCCGTATGTTTCCTTTGTTTCCTCGTCTACATGACAACAGTTGTACAAGGACAGTAAGTTGACATTGGGTTTCATTGGACTTTTCTCTTGATACTCATGTTTTTTTATGCTAAGCTTCAGACGCTCAACGAAATATATATTTTGTATGAGAATCCTATAGCTAACCAATTTGCAACATTTATTTTTAGCTAGGCAGTCTTTTCAGTGGTTCAGTAGTCTACATTAGGTATTCTTGGCGCATTTTGGACAATTTCTATTTTCAAGTAAAATCTGTCCTTCAAATTTAGTGGTGCCAATGTTATTTAGAATAACAACATGATATTTGTTTATTCCTCTAATCAGTGGTTTGATATAAAGATTTTAACAAAACCTAGTAACAGGAGACAGAAACACATAACCAAACAGGGCTGGTGTAACAATTCAGTTAACACAGTCAGTGTAACAGAAGTGTATTTATCCAATAGTACCATAAAATTATTGTCCTCCTGAGAGGATACATAAGTCCCAAAAGCACCAAAGGAAATTTAAACTTACCAGGATATTTTAAACGTAGTAGTTTTGTGATTTTAATCTATGACTACATTTTCCTACAATCGCCAGCAGCTTAAGGGATGGTATGAACCCAGCTAGGTTCCATGCAGGTTACAAAGGCACTGTAAGTCCCCATGGTCCCTAGTATGGTGATCTACCTTCAGTTGTTGGCGATCTCATATAGCCTGTTTTATATTGTATTGTCTTCTTTAGCTGAACTGTTTTAGATTTAATTCCTAGTTTTAAATTCATATATCTGTGATAATCTAGTTGGTTTACTGTCCTTCGTCGACAGTTTTTTTAATAATTTACTTGCGATAATCTTGAATTTATGACTTTGAAAGTCACGATATATTGCCAATGTGTATGTAAATGTTAACTCACTCACTCACTATTCATCCAATACCTCAACTGCCAGAAACGGGGTGTCAGCCTATTTTCAGTCCCCGTGCTCAAGAGAATCACTGGCTTGCTCATCCTCTATGGATATCCCAATATTGCAGATATACATGGTGTTAAGATGAACTGGTGAGAGGTTAACAGTTGAGTTTGTTTTTCTTCAGAACCGTTCTGCTGGCTAGACTCAGAATGACATGACGGTAGCAATGCAAGTGCCTCTTAACCTCTTTAGAAATGAGTATATTAACTCATAAAATGTTACATAAAACCTTTATCAATGATTTAAATTGGTTCGGAGACAGATGTCTCAACAAGGCTCGTCTCTCTTTGATATTACCGTCCTTCAACTTGATAAGATAATTCAAGTTGCTTTGTATCAGATCAGTCAGTTTTAGAACATTTACAGCACGTCTTAATAGTAGAGACAAATAAGGTCCTTCAAGCCGGCGTGAACGACTTAAGACTTTTTCTCCACTGTTTTCACTGTGACAAGGCAGTCTCTGATTCTGTTGCCGGATAGGCGACGATGATATAAGAATATTCCTTGCACGTGATCAAACGTCACAAGTTATATATATTCAGTCTTAAGGAAGATACACTGTACATACTACAGTGGGAAATATACCAGTACGAAGACGTCCGTATTGTGCATCAGTGTAAGAGCGTGCGTCAGTGACCAGTAGCAATATTCACTGCCCTCTACAGCGTCACGTGGAGAAATATTGTCAATAAAGATTGTCCAGAGAACATTTGAGAAGCTAAACCCTTATATTATATGGTGTCCCCAGCCGTGATATTGCTGGAATGTTGCTAAAAGCGGCGATAAACCATACTCACTCACGTACAGACCCATCCTTTCCGAGAACAAACAGCAAAACAAGTTAGCTTATCGCCTAAACGTTGCAAAAACTCCCAAACGACTTGTTCTAATGTAACACGAAATGTACTCTCATCCGGATGTATAAAACAGTCTACGCGACACGTGAGCAATACAGTAGTTCAAAGAACATAAAAATATGCCACTTTTGAGGCAAATCGAAAGAGAGAGAGCTGTCAAAATGGCCCAACAAGGAGCTGACCACTCTGACCATTGTCAGAACCTTTGTCTTCGGCTGCAATATGACCTTCAATTATACTTGTAAATATATAACTCTGTATAAATCTGCTGTACTGGGCGAATGTTTGTTACAAATGTTCAGTGTGTTTCTCATTGGATCCTGAAATGATGAAATGAAGCAACAGTAACCACATAAACTGTTCTTGTTAGTGTGTCCCATTTTTAATCGTTCGTGCAGAGAATCCTAACATTTATTCAGAAGCAAGCTTCCTCTATTCATGAAATCAGTTTTTCCTGCTGGTTCTGATGGTTATGTGGGACATAGGCTTTAGGACCAAAGAAGTGTATTGATATAATTGTATTTTAAGCAATTAAAATATTATTACTTACAATCTCACTACGTTTTAATAGGATGTTATACATGCCACAACGAATTAGTGTTTTGGCACGTAAGCTTAACGCAATTGATAAATACTCTAACAACACTAGTTTTAGCTATCAGTGTAAGTTGAAAATGTCACATCGATCGATTAGATGATATAATGACAGAAGCGCTTGGAGTGTATTCAACAGATCAGCGAATACAACACTAGTTTCCACTTTTAACTTACGCAGTCCAGGCTCATTTTTACCTCTCCTAGCGGCCATTATGCCACGCCGTCCAACACACTACGCCGTACTCAACCCTAATGATCGGAAAGGGTACCAGACCCTAACGCTATGGGTCGTAAAGGGTACCCAACCATAACTGACCCTACTGGTCGAAAAGGGTACCTAACCCAAACCCCTAAAGATCAGAAGGGTTACCTAGTTTAACCCTAGCATTACAAAGTGTTTACAAAGGGTTTGTTTTTGTTTGTTTATATTGTTCCCAATACGTGAATACAAGCATATAGAGGAATATGTGTGCGTAACAGCTTGTGGGCTCAATAGAGATATCGTACATTAAATAAAAATATCAGTAATACACTAACCGCCAAAAGATACGTTACTCTCCTACCTGTATGAATTACTTAAAACTATCAAAGATATGGTGGAAGGTATTAGTTTACAAGAAAACTACACATCTTTATGCAAATCACGAATAAAAATTCTCAAACGCATTCATATTTAGGTGAAATGCATCTTTTTCAGAAGAGTTAATTTGTCCTATTTTCGACCTTATCAAAATAAACTAATAACGGTGATTGAGATGTCCAAACGAAATGTTGAAACATAATTCTGCTATGAGAAAAAGATAAACCATTTAAAGTCACCATTTTTCAACTATTACAACAAGAAACAACTGTTGTAGTGTGTGTACAATTGTAATATAATCATTGCTATGATTCCAGTCTTTTAAAACGTTTTCTGCTGATTTGCATTAGTGAAAACAAGCACAACGTGTCATTGATATTGTCAAAAAGTGTATGGGAACACTTAATCTTATCTTTGTTAACATTTTTGCTTGCAATGTAACATTTTTTACATTTTCTGTTTACACTATATCAGTCGCCAAAACTTAGCAATATTCAAGCAGTATTTGCATCCATTTCACGTGTAGAATGATTCTATAGGGTATAAAGAAAGGCTAGAATACATGATATGATACACAAGTAAGAGAAATATGCCACGATTAACTGCTGCTGCAAACGCCCTCAGATGCCACTGTATCACGGTTATAAGACATATTCAGCGCTACAGACAGACTGGGGTCACCGTAGACAGACCAAGAAGTGGACGTCCACGCATCACAATGCAGCAGAACGTTTCATCCTCACTTGAGTAGATTCTAAGAAATGCATTAAGGAAGGAGGGTAACGTTTCTTTTGGCGTTTATTGTATGTTTTGGTTAAATAGTCATCCAGGATTAAATTCTGTGATGAGAGGAAACAATTTGGCTAAAAAGCTTTCAAAATAATTATTTCTTCTGGAAATGGATTTTTCAGTGGTGAATATGTCTTTCAATGTCCTTAAGTAGTTATCAAGTAAATATACCTCTTTGCAAAGAAGATTATGTGATTCACTAATGGGTTCTTACCTAAAAAAAATAAACCAGATCAAAGTTTTTGTCAAATTAAGTGCTTGGGTACGTTTCGTAATCCACTGTTGAAGCTTCTTCCAGAAAGTTTTGATTTCAACACATTCCCAATATACATGGCATAAGGTCTCACCAGAAACATTACAAAAATAACATATTGTATTGTCGCTATTGTACAATAAAGACGTGGATCATCCAAAAAGATCTAGACTTGTCATTCCTAAAAGAGTGCTTCCCTAAAAAGAAGTGTCACTGGAGCCTGATGCAAGCAGCGAGATAGCAGAAACGCTTTAGTGCGATAATTGCATCGCATGCTAGCTGGATTTACACCATCCCTTCAGATGTTAGCAATTCTTGACAATCTAGCCATAAATTAAAATAACATATATACTGCGATTAAAAATAGTAGTAAGTTTAAATTTACTTTAATTGTTTTGGGACTTTCGTACGCTCTCACGAGGACAATATTGTTCCAGTACTTTAACCCCCTTCGATGTTACAGCCACTAACAATATCAGTTGTTTATTTAAAATACCAATCTTAAAAGATTTAATTTTTTACACAACTTTAATAAGAAAATAATCTAATAACTCTATTTCTTTTAAAAATGTAATAATTAAATGATAATTCAAACTAAAACGATCCTTCACAGTTATATGCAGGGTTAGACCCGTTAGAAAATCGTTTTGTAATATATTGTAAAGATAATTTTATACGCCCTTGTGTGAGAGATCTGCCTCGACGTAGAGACTGTCAACAGGAGAGAGTCTAAAGGACCCAAGACAAAGTCATAGGCCTTGTGGTGGACAGAATCTAATAGTGTTTGTTTAGGCATTTATTTTTTAGGGATTTGATGTAGAAGAAATGTTAATTGGGAGTAAAACATTAGACCTTAAGAACTTGGCCTCGTTGACAACTTTGGTGGGAGTGTCATTCAAAAATAGCTCTGAAGTGTATACAATTAGTTTTTTACTTAGAATTTTTTAAGCTGTTATCAAGACACCATTTATATATTTTGTTTAAACACAACTGCAGGTGCCGTTCAATACTATGCATATTTTTACCGCGACAAGAAATATTAAAATCATCCACAAAAAGTGATCCACCGATTGGGTCATTTAAAACCTTGGATAAACTGTTGATCTAAACAATACTAAACAATGTGACAGACCTGAAACTTTCGATTTTTCCTGAAACCAGTTTGTATGTTCGTTATAAGGTTATTGGATCCAAGATACCAAGTTAATTCTATTATTCACCATACTTTCCATGGTTCACAGCTGGTTAGAGATATAGGTCCGTAATGTGTATGGATTTGTAGTATTTTGGTATTGGGATTATAATGGCATTTCGCCACGAAAGAGGAAAATTTCCAGACGTCCATATTTGGTCAAATATATCTAAAAGTGTGACCAGACATAGTTCAGGCAAGTGTTTCAGTAGTTGGTAATGTATATTGTCATTACCTGCTGCAGTGTCATAAGCTTGTTCAAGAGCTTTATGTAGCTCATATGGCGAAAAATCTTCATTGTTGTCTTCACCGTTATTGGAATCAAAATGAACTTTTGTCTTTTCCTGTTGTTTCTAGTATCGCTGAAACTCAGGGAAATAATTTGCCGAGGATGAATTTGTGGCAAGAGTTTTGCCAATTTTATTGCAATTTTAGATTTGTAAGTTCTTAATGTTTGTACCACCCAGGGGGCTATAGCCATTGAGATCACCCATTATAATACAAAGTTTCGGAAGTTGGTCATAGCGAGCTTGAAGATCAGACTGCTGGAGCGTTATAGAAGAAGGAATATACCAATGTTGGTGAAAATGAATTAAATGAATGAATGTGAAGAAATCATTGAAGCGGAATGTCCATGAATCATTAGACAGATCAGTTTAGGTGAAGCAGGTCGGCTACCTGGTCAGTATACTCAAGGTCAGTGAGAAGCTGCTCAACCAGGTCGGACTTCAGGATACGAAGTCTGGAGTCTATGAGTCGTAATTTTCTCTTGCGGGTGGGTGCTCGTGGGTGACCTTGTAGCTGTTCTGCGAATCACGGAAAGAGTAGTGGTAGTAGTAGTAGTGGTAGTGGTAGTAGTGGTAGTGGTAGTAAAATGTTTATAAATGTGTCACACGCCCAACATTTACATAAAAATACAGATTCACATAAAACATTTTAAAGAAATTGTGACAAGCCATGCAAGGGCTTACGAGACACTATAACTACAGTGTAACTAGATTAGTGGTATACACATAATAAAACATAATATGAGAGATAGAAATTTAAGCAAATTGTAGATACGACACACTGATAACAACAACAGATTCCTCGATGAAACAACAAAACAGAATGAAAAAGAATAACAGCAGATTCTTAAAGTAATCATAATCAAGTCCAAAAATCAACCAAACCAAAAGAGAAAAAAAAGGAAAGCGTCAAGGGAAACAAGTCATGGGTAAAGGAACAGGAAAAAGGTCAAGGAAAACAAGTCACAGGAAAAAAGTCACAAGAAAACAAATCACAAGAAAATGGTCACGAGAAAACAAATCACAGGAAACACGTCACGAGAAATCAAATCACAGGAACATTGTCACGAGAAAACAAATCACAGGAAAATTGTCACGAGAAAACAAATCACAGGAAACAAGTCACGGGAAAACAAGTCACAGGAATATAGTCACAATACAATAATATATACTAGTGGGTTGTAAAAAAGCTATTATACTGTTTCTTAATTATATCAATTACTTACCATATTACATACGCTTTGTTAATATAGTAGTTACTGTGTGGCTTCTCAAATGTTATAAAAGCACTATGACCGCAACTAGCTACAATCTTTTGGTGTGATGATTGTCTGTTTTCACCTTAAAAGAAGACATAATACTTGGCTTCGGATTCTGACTGAGTGTTAGAGCGAGTACACCGTATTTTGGTAATAAACTAAACTTTCAAAAGTTTTCAAAACACTAAGACCACAATTACTTTTTTGTCATGATTCTGAGTGAGTATTAAAGCGAGTACATTGTGATGTTGATATGAAACTGGGTTCTAAGCAAAAAGGGTAGGTGCGTGTGCGTGTGTGCGTGTGCGCGCGCGCTCGTGTGTGTGTGTGTTTATTAGAGTGCCATTTACATTAAAACAAATATATATATAAGCATATCATAGATTTTTACCTTTCACATTTCCATCATGGATTTCATTAAGAGCAACATGGCGATAACATGAACGAACAACTTCTTTATTCAGGTTATGCGACATTTCGATACAGATTTTTGTACCGTTGCCAAGTAGGTATAAGAATCTGTATCGAAACGTCGCACTACCTGAATAAAGTTGTTCATCCATAAAGGTTGTCTTTATGTGAATCTCCAACTTCTAAAAATGCCACTCAATGAAGCAAAAAAGGTGGTTTGAAAATAGCATTTGAAGGACACATGTACAGTAAGCATATCGTTAGAACAAAATCTGGTTGAAATGTACAAAGCGGTCCAGTATGTCATGCAGAGGAAGCCTGAGCACCAACATTCACACAAAAAATCAGATTGGACAGTCACACAATCACCCTACAGGCTTCATTGGTTATCTCCCAAAACATATGATCCATATCTGAGACGGTGTATACCCATACTGCCTACAGTTCCAAACTGCCTACAGGTTAAAACAACATGATAGTGATCAGGAAGTCAAGTTGATGGGAATACACCGATCTGACCTGTTCTACCTGTGCTAAAATACACTTCACCAGTTACTTGGTTACTGAAATCACCTGTTCTATGGTGTCTTCCCACTCTGCCAACAGAAGTTTAAAAAATGACAAGTGTTGGTTGGTTTATTCATTCTGAGAATTCTCCGTCTTTATATGGAGACATGGATATATCATTACAGTCTTTTGCTGGTTTTACAGTCTTTTACTGGTTTCACAATTACACACAACTCACAAGGATGTCCATTTCGTTGCCATGGACTCCGATATGTGACGGGACCCAGATAAAATGTATTTGATTATTTTTGTTTTGGTGGTATAGTATTCTTCTGTATATGTTATTTATTAGATCTGGTCATTTTGTTGTAGAGACTGTATGGAGCTTTAGGAATCCGTAAAAATGCAGATGGTAGTGTTTGTTTGGTCTGATGTGGTTCGCAAGGCTATGACTGAGACTAGGACTGCGAGTTCTGCAGTGAAGATACTGGTGTTTGCCGGGAGATTATATGATTGTTTTAGACTTTTTGGGGGTATGTAGATACCAAAACCAGAAGTAATCTTCTGATTTCAAGCAGATTCTAACAAGTCCCAAATTAATTAAACCACTTACTAAATATCCCATTCATACAAAATTATACCAAACAATCTACCAACAAAAACAATAATACAGCTGTACTACGTAGTAGGACCTAACCTCTTAGACACCCATATCTTAGAAACTAATGAGGAAGATTAATTAAGACAACACCCATGGCTGAAATGGAACAGTCCTAATTAGTGTTTCCTGGTAAGTGAGCCTAGCTTGTATTGATCAACAAATGATAACAAATTTACAAGATGGATTAAGTTTGAAGATACATGGCTACGGTTCAGATATTAAATCTGTGGAAGCTGGCGTGCCCGAGATAATGACCTCTTCTGTTCATTATCTATATTAATGATATTGTTGATGGTACAATGTATAGAGAGCAACATCCGCCTTTTTGCGATGCATCGATATATATTAGATTAGATGATCATATTACAAATTAATTATAAATATTAATTTGCAAAAAAAAATTCAGACTGGGCTAAATAGTGGCAAGTTAGTTTTAATCGTAGTAGGACTGAGAGTATAGCATTCGCTCGAAAAACGCAAAAACTATGTCATACCGAACTTATTAATGAATGGTGAAACTATTAAAGAAGTTGAAAACCATAAAGACTTATCTGTTACACTTCAAAGCAAGTATTCTTGGCAAGTGCATATTAGTGACATGATAAAGAAAACTAGTCCAATGATCAATTGAGAAGTTTAAAATACCTTTAACATGGTAATGACTCACTGCGTAAATCAATTAAGCGTAATATCCTAAACTCATTACAACAGTGTATCACACTATGACATTGTGTATAAGTGTAAATTTCCTCAGTATTATTCTTGTACGTTCTAGTTGTTGCGTTTTTCATTTAATTCTCTCTCTCTCTCAATGGATTAACTGAAAATACGTTGATTGGTTACCCCCCAATTGACAGACACTGGACTGGAAGGTTAATTAGGGTAACTCCTACGGGTATAATGAAACGGTCCACTTTCTTGTGAGTAGAGTAGGGTCAGCCTGAAACAGGATCCTTTCTGAGAAGTTTGATTGCGAGTAAATAGAACTTTGTTGTCATTAAATGACAATATATCTTCTCTTCTCAAAACTGTTTTACTATCAGTTACTATCGAATATAAAGACAGGTTTTGTCACTGAGAGGTTTCATAATGTTTATTGACTGAAACCAATTTTATTCAGCAAGGAAAACCTCTCTCCCAATAATTACACAATTCATCTTACAGCAATGTACACAAAAAACAGACATAGGCTAAGGTATGTACAACAAAAGTTCACTGAGAAAAGGTTATTTGTGAAAGATATAGATATGAACATATTTGAAAACATTCTGATTATCAGTAATTGAGGGACCTGCATTGCCATGTAAGATAAGATTGATACAAATTCTCACATCCATCCGAATTTCCGAAATGCTCCAATCATTTTAGATGTCTTTTTGAAAATGTTTTCAAAATGATGACGCAAATTCCCGTTACACCAGAAGGTTAAACCCAAATGCTTATGAAAATCAACCATTTTTATATTGCAGCAATCAAAATTCAAATTTATGTCTTTTAGGGCATCTTTCAAAGTAAATAATTTTGCCTCAGTTTTTTCTTCTTGTGCTTATATTTGGACTATTCCATTATAATGTGTAGGTAACAGTTATAGCTATTCTGATCTTTGAACCGTAAATGTTAGTATTGGGAGGATACCTGTTGATTGATTAATTACTGTATTCTTGCCCAGCCGATTTGTCAACCGGTAGTGTTTATGTATGTAGATATACTGAATACACCCACATTCCGTCGTTAAGGGCCTATGTGAAAAGACAGTGTCCTGCCTTCAAAGGATTAAACGCCAATACGTTGATTGCTCATTGTTGTCTAACTAAAATATTTTTTAAAGAATGCCTCACATCACGTAAATAGAAGTTGGTGGACCAATGAAACTATACACCACTGTACAAACCCTGAAACAAAGGCACATGACCAGTTGAGAAACTACCACTAGTCCAGCGTTATATACAATGTTTCCATATCAGACAGTTGAAAGACACATAACATGGAACAGGTTTCCTTGTCAAATGCAAATAGACGGCATATCGTTCCCTAATGCGGATATTGATGAATACATTCCTCGAACAAGGTGATAGCCTGATATTAATGCTGTGGTCGGTTTTAATTTGGATATTTGTATTTTGATATTTATTCATTTGCTATAGCATTCAACAAAAATTTTCCATTTCATTTTTTTTACGCCGTGAAGTTCTTCGATGCGAGACAGACAACATGCACTAGGTTGGACTTTGGGCGTTTGTGTGTGAAATACGTTCAGGTAATCTATAAAATGTCTAGCTACAGTCATTTTATGATATAAAGAACATAAACTACAATAATATATTAATCATGAAGGGTGATAAGGCAAAAATATCCAAACATACATTGACTTCGCTTTGGTCCTTTCAATCGTAACATTTTTGACCACTGTTAGATGAAGTTAAACTTCAAAATTGTTTCAGTTGTTATCATGATAATGAGATGGAAATATTATTGGGTACAAACTGACTACATTTTCCAAATAATGCCAACACGAAACTGTATGTTGGTCAATGCAAGGATTATGCTACCAATTATACTACCAATTCCTCTTGCGGGTGGCGCAGCAGAGATCGCAACCCCGTTAAGGGAGACAGGTCTTACTTGATAGCTACTGGATGGAATTTTCGACGCTCTCGTACTGAGTTTCATCTGGAAATCTCAACATTTTAAAAGTATGTTTTTGCTTAAAACTGTTATCAAAAGTAAATCAAAAGATATTTATCAGTAAACGTGGATGTCAACAATTGAAACATCTTCAAAAGCAACCACTCCTAGCATTTTGAAAAAAAACATCTCTCAGTTCTGAACCATACCGAAATTTCCTCCATTACAATAACTTGTTAAAATGTCGAACTTCCAATCATTGTCTTCCAATCGAGACAGGTAGATAGTAACGAATGCCAGAAATTGATAGAAAGTTTTCTATGTGGAACCGAAATGATATTGGTGAAATTAGGTATATGTCCAAAATTAAAACTAGAAAGAGAAAAATAAATTCACAAGAATTATTATATTAGACCAAGTGTATTGTAGAATATTAACATCCTTTTTAACACCAATAAGCTAGGAGCTTTCGGAAAACTTTCATTTTTTTTGGTAAGAATAACCTCGATGTACATTGCACTCATCATGTCGTTTGTATATAACTTTTATGTTGTATGTTGTATAAATGTAAATATTGTTTATATAACACTTATGCTGCAGTTTGCAGCCTGATTGAATAAAGCTCTCGTAAAGCGATTGGCCCAAATTAATTCATTCACCAACTGGAACCAACTCAATTAAAGCGTGACTTAAATTCTCCCGAGCATGGTGGTTAATTGCCAGTCGTGAATAAACAGGTTTCTCGATCTCGGATAGCACACTTTTGTCATTTGCTCTGAAGAGACTACGAAGGATGAACCTTATATTCTGCAAGTTGTAAAGTTTATCATGTATTAGTTTGATCACTCGATCGATCTTATGTCAGACAAAATATAGAAAATCATCCTATGTTGATGTATACCAGCACGTGAAAACATCGGGAAAGCACAAACACCACCAACCGCATCGGCTGTTTACATATGCAAATTAAGTGAAAAAATGCATCGCTCTTGAAAAAGTCATTTATTTCATTGGAATGTCATGTCTAATAGTAGAAATATTAAACTATTCATCTTTGGGACAATAAATTCTGGAACATTTTGTAACTAGTATCACCCAACCGCCACTACATCTTGCATGAATCAAGACTTACTTCGTCAAGAGTAATCCTGTTACAACTGTAAGGTCATTTGCATATTTTCCGTCCTGACACTATAACAGGAAGTGACGTATTGTGCTGCTTCACCCTGCAAACGACAGCATTTGTATGGCACGTTTTACGGGGGCACAAAAATGATTTTGTTACGTTACTGTTCCCTTGTATCCAAATGAATAGAAGTTTCAGATGTTTTGGATAAAACATGATGATATAACTAATCTTAATGGAATTCCTAAATATTTTTTAATATCAATACTAGTTAGATTCGTTACTTGTCCGTCCCAATCTTTTGCAATTGTCATTTGCTTGTACCGCGTACTATAGTAAGAAAATAGCAATACAGCGATAGTAGTGAGTTTCTTCAACTTCCGGGTCAAACAAGGCAATCGGGATTGCCGTGATCGTATTGAACGTGCAAAGGCGGATCTCTCCCCAATCCCCCCACACACACACACACCGCCCTGAAAGTTTATTACATGGCCATTAAACCTCGGGTATTTATGAAGTGTGCACCCATCCTTTCCCCAATAGTGTGCACTCCACCCCCCACCACCTCTTCTCAAAAAGCTGTATCCGTCCCTGACGAGGTGCGACAATGTGCCACATAATTTGCGACAGAAATGAAGATTTAACACCAGTCAACTGAAAACATACTAATAGATAAAATGCCAAATGTCAGCAGGCGTTCATAATCCCGATAGCGACATTTACTACCGATAATAGAGAGTCACATGATAACAACACGAGCTAAATCTGTATAAGCCCGACCGATCGAGAGATGCATGTCTCGGCTACCCGGACTGTAGAGTCTTGGCTTCGGCATTATAGCTACGGAATCTTACCTGTTCACCTCACTAACTTTCACGTAATTTTTCGTACTCGTAAAAGTAGCTGTTTTTGCTTGTTACAACGTGTAAAGATACTCAAAGGTACATTCGGAAATTGAATCCGAAATGAAGTCACTGTCGGCCTTAGTTGACATCTCGTGCTAATCAAAATAAATGTAAAATATAAAATGCAGCACCGTTTCTTCGACATTTGACGACAGATCATGATGTAAATATCTTCACTGGTAACGACATGCATTATCCATTCTTCAAGACGATTATAGCGAACAGACTTTTTAATTTTTTCTATTTCATTTCAATTCACAAATGTATTACATATGACATAAATGGCAATAGATATGATGTCATTGAGGTTTTGTAGGTTTATACCAGAAAAAATAGATACATAAAATATTGTTCAAGTTTCTGTAGATTGTAGATAACGTTGAAAAAAATTAACTTTTAGTTGAAATTACTGAATTATTTAATGGTCCTGCTACTGGCCAAGACGACATCGTTTTTGTTGGTTATTTCTGGTAATTTGTTGGAATTTCCGCAACACTATGACAGATGCTGCTTTTACAGCAGCACTCAACAAATCTGTGACACTTCCACTTCCCTAAACAGATTACAAACAAACCACTGGAACCAGCATCTGTGATCTAATGCAAAAGAAGTGGGGCTAAAGTAAGCATGAATATATTGCATTGGATTTATTACATTGCTGGTCGTTTAATGCGCGGATATTGACCTGGAACACCCCTGTACATTTGTAGCTCAGCAACGTTGTCACTCGGTATTTACATTGCCAATAAAAGTGTCGGTGCACTCTCCCTGACACTGATAATTTACGGGGCATTTCCTGCAGTAAGAATGACTACTTGTTTCGGGCAGATAAGGCCGATTTCGTTTGAGTACACCAGGTGCATGATACGGTATGTGTATTACGTGTAAATTCGTTGAACAACCTCTTGTCTGTATTCATGAAATGGGTGGTTAAATTCTATAGGTGATTCAGTGGGTATGGTTTTACACTGAGTAATATCATGGCGAGTGACACCCGAAAATTGGCTGCACACGTTATGCTTATGTGGGGATTCGAACCTGTGTCTTCAGCGTGACGAGCGAACGCTTAAACACTAGGCTATGCCAGCGCGCCTCTCAGGAGAGGATGCATCAACTGTTGATAGCATGGATAAACCTTAGGTCGGTTTGGTCGCTCTTCACAGAGAGAGATCTCAGACACAACCTTATACACTCACATGCCACTCGCGCCTTATTTAGTTTGTTTGTTATTCAACGCCGCACTCAGTATTCCAGCTATATGACGGTGGTCTGTAAATAATCAGGTCTGGAACACACAATCCAGTGACTGACATCATAACCTTGGAAGTCTATTTCACCATAACATTTTAAAAATATAGATATGAATCCTTCAAATATCCGAATGAATTAATTCCCCAATGCAATGGAGTCTGTGATATATTATCGGAAACTAGTTTCATGATACAACTTGGTGTGTGTGTGTGTGTGTGTGTGTGTCTGTGTGTGTCTGTGTGTGTGAATACACCTGTATGTCATTAAGAAATAACTGAAACCTAACACGTCTCTAACGTTATTTATCGTTAACCTTCGTGTTTTCAACCCTCACGAACCACTAGCATCGAGTCTAAAATATATATTACTGATAAATATCAAAAACGATAAATAATCAGGCTCGTTTCAACAAAGCGATCTTAGCGCTAGGTTGATCGTAACTACCGTAGTTTAACATAGGCTGCCGATCACAGCGCTATGATAGCTTTGTGAAATAGCGCCTAGAGCAATACCTGAAGCGGCGGGTGTTCATTGAAGTGACTGAATGTGGTTTTACGCCGTTCTAGCAATATCACAGGCAAAAGGAACTGACTTTACTCACTGTGCCAATGTGCAGGAGGAATCTAACCGTGCTGGCAGAGCGCTTTTACCTCTACCCTGACCCTAGGTCCAAGGCTCATTAACATTTGGAGCAAGTTTTGTCTTGTTTCCATTGCAGTTTTAGTATTTCACTTTTCAATATTCTTAATATTCTCAACTGAACATTTTTCTTTTACAGCTGGCGTAGAGATCACAGTTAGGTCATCAAAGACGATCAAATTAGTCAGAATCGCCGCCTTAGAGGAGAATTATTATGCTAGGCAACGCTGCCAGTATTCTGTACGTTCGAAGATGTCCCTGAAATCCGTAAATTCTGTTCCATCTGCGTATATATAATCAAATAAGCAATTTGTTTGCAAGTGGCAGGAATGTGTACACGCTTAACAGGAGATTGTAAGGCAGGAAGGGTTTCTGTCAAAACCCTTGTTTCTGTTTCACTTTTACAATAAAAACATTTCAATGTTTATTTCTGAGTCGACAAGCATCTACATAGATAATTGTGTGAAAACGTCACCAGTGGGGCACAGTACGCTCACCTGCTCTCACATCTGGTTGAGAGTGATTCATATACACACGCTTATTGTAAAATTAGCATAGTACTGTTGACAAGAGAGAGCTTTGTTCGTTATACTTAGATATGTAGTTTATATAAGTCATCAAATAGATTCGTTATGACGTTGGACAACACTGCCGTTTAATTGTGGTTTTGAAGTTATCCCTGAAATCCTTTGTTCCCACTGCGTAGATTAGTGGATTAAGAAACGAATTAGAAAAACCCAACATTAATAGGTATGTTCCAATAATTTCCTTCAAGAAACAAGAAACCTTGTCACCCGACACTAACTGTACAACAGTTGCTATCAAGAAGGGACACCACGTGATCAACAGACATCCAATCACAAATAGGAGAGTTTTAACCGACTTCCAGTTCCGGGCGGAAATGCCAAATAGGCCACCTGATTTCCGGGTCACACCGAGTTGCTCCAAAGCATCGATTCGCTTGATGTGCCCCCTTGCACTGCAGTATAAACGAACGTAGATGACAAACACTATCAAAATAGGCACCACCCCTATAATGAATATCAGCACAACATACCCAGGCGACACAACGAATAAAAACGAACAGTATTGGTTATAATTCGCCGTATTCCATCCGATCAGAGGTGCGAATCCTATCAGAATTGATTGAACTGTTATCCACACTATCGCAAACACAACCTTCCTGGTCGTCATTATCTGGGTGTATCGCAAAGCACGTGTAATTGCAATGTACCGGTCAATTGCAATCCACATGACGCACATCGTAGATACTTGAATCCCACTGATGGTGAATCCTATTCTCGCAAGACACTCGTTTAGAGTAGACTCATTTGCCTTCGTGATCACTGTACCTATAGATACAAATCCAATACACATGTCCGCTATTCCGAGTAACGTCACAAAAGAGTAAGTCGGTCGATGGAACTTCCTCTGTAATGCTATAAACAGTAACACAGCCCCGTTGCTCAATATGATACATATTGACAACGGTATTAACACAATTCTCTTAACGCGTTCATGAACATTATCCCAGTCTGGTTCGCATGTTTCAGGAAGAGGTGTTGGTACAAGGGAAGTCATTGAGTCTGAAGTTTTTGTCAGGTTATGAAGCAACAGCATGTTCTTGGTGTCAATTTCTTCATTGAAACCATTCAGTTAATGTTGCTTAAAATTGTAGCATAATCGTGATCGACACTTTTGGCAATACCTATTTCTCCTTGCTTTGCGCGGAAGTCATTCCATCCAGTGTGCTATTTTTCAATCGAATCCACGAAGATAAGAATAATGACACTTGGAACCGGCGAGTGGTCACGATTCCTCTTAGTCGTTGCCAGATGACCTCTAGAAAGAGTTAAGAGCACCAATCAGAGAAACAATCTGGTGTCATGATTCATGGAGACTTCCTTGTTGCATATGGCTGCCATTCATGCAGACACAGTGCCAGTTATGTCTCTATGGTAATCATTCAGATAAACGTCGATTTCCTTGATATCACGCCAGACAGGGTTTGTGTATACTGGTGTCTGTACGTCAAGGTGTATGAACTATTACTTCGGATAACTGTCTCCTGCAATCAGAAAAATATATGGATCAGTGACATCCTGACATTGTCTATTCATCTGACATCACATGATATGATTGGTAAATGATGAGTAGTTGACAAGCGTAAAACGTGTTTAGTGCAATAATGCAGTAATTTCCGAGATGCAGAGTAATGTTGATAAATACTTTTGTATGGAGAGTCGGTTTACGTATTGAGACTGATTTTGGTCGCACCAAGCTTTGCCTATTCTGACCGACCCGTCATAAACACGTGTACAATTGGACAATTGGTTACCTGAAAAAAACCCACACGGGCTCATGATGTTTATCACTGGATTATCTAATTCATCACTGGATTATCTAATCCAGCAGCACGTGCAAACATATGGCTTCCAAATGCGACGTGACTCGTGAAGATGCGGGTTAGAATTGGTCTTCAGCAACCCATGCTTATCATGAGAGGCGACTACAGGTCTCAGGTGGTCAGGCTTACAGACTTGCTTGGTACATGTCATAGTATACCAATTACGTAGATTGATGTTCATGATGTTGATCACTGGATTGTCTGGTCCAGGCTTAAGTATTTAGGCCGCCGCCATATATATGGAATAGTGTTGAGTGCGTCGTTAAATTACAAGCATACAAACTGAAAACACACACGGGTATTTTACTTGACACGTGGATTCCTTTCGTACATGTCAACGTTTCAACGGACACCAGTGATTTTTGTCACTGATGCGTAAAATATGGCAATATCCTTCATAAGACGTTTTTGAAAACTAACCTGATGTTTTGAATGTTGTGACTTTGTTAAAACATCTTTTCAGACAAACTCTATACCATTTGTTAAATACACCATTCTGACTATAGTCATACATTAATGAGACCCGTGAAGATCCGGGTAAGAATTGATCTTCGGTAACCCATGCTTGTCGGTTGGCATATGCCATCGTATACCCATTGGGTAGATCGATGTTCTTGCTGTTGATCACTGGATTGTCTGGTCCGGACTCGATTATTTCGGACCGCCGCCATATATTTATGTGTGCGGTGTTAAAAAGCAAACATTTTAAAATTGACTTAAAATTTGTTTGAGTTCATTGGAGTATGAACCTTTATGGAGCTAGAACCAACTCGTTTAAGCTTGCATCCCACTCAATGAACGTGTATATACAGGGAATGCCATTGCTTGTTATTTGTATTAACGTCATCTGGTGCGGATGGATAACAACATTTAGATAAGCAACTCAATTTTATAATTATGACTATATCATGAGTATATATACACAAAGAAGTTAGTTCCGCACCCCATGACATATCTCACGATTGGATGACCCCGATCTTAACCCTTTGGAGCATATCTGGGACTTGATTGGTCGTCGTGTGCAACAAAGGGATCCTCCTGTACACAACCTATTTAAATGAGCAATTATCATCATAAAATCAACATGGATTCCAATCATTTTTATGAGTCAAGGGATCATACGGGTCAGTAAAACTCACCAGTGGTTACCATGCGAAGTGTTATGTAAAACCTTGAAAACCTATCATTGCAAAAATGCAGGAGTGCTTAATTAAAATCTTTGTGTATGTTTGTTTCAGCAGTATTCCGGTTATCGCATTGTATACATAGAAACCGATTTTGGTGAAAGAGTAAAAAACGCGGTTCTGTATTTATTCCAAGTAGGCCAGGGGTGCTTCACTAAAAGACTGCAAATATATACATAGTCTCCAGGTTACAATGTTATTATTGTAATTTCAACGTATAGCGTTCATAGCTTTTGAAAGTCAGTCGTGCCGTCATTTCGCGTGTCAACTTTGTTGTAATCAATAACTTATATATTTTATGATAAGATAAATTGTTAATAACTGTGGACCGGATTGAGTGTTTGTTGTGACCATCTTTTGACACACGTCTTTAACTGCAGTTTGTCATAGGAGCTGATGTGTAAACGGGTCAATCCTTACAATAAACAGCAAAGTTGTGAACTTATATCATAACGGATTTCGGAAAGCGGTTGTTCTGGCGGGGACAAGTTGTAAGCTTGAATTCAGTGGAGGGTCTAGACAAGTGTCATGCTGTTAGATTGAGCAGCTGTGTTGCTGTAAACACTCAATCGATCATGGCTGTATTGATCTTGTTCATAGAGCTGGCCTCAACAAATAAATAACCGGGTCATTTCGTTCATTCAGATAACACTCTACAGAAAATTGGTAAGTGGTTGTATTTTTACACTCATTCTTTCACTACCAACACATATTGCAGACAGTTTGCGAAATAGTTTCCAAATATTGCTAGCCACACTCGGGCTAGCAATGCCTGAAAGTTACTAGCCAACAAAATATTTCTCTAGCCCGAAATTTGAATGTAGACACGGGCTTCATCATTAAGCTGCTAATATCATGACCATTTTTATCAGACCATAATCTTGCATGATTTAAACCTGTATTATAACATAGCCGGTCGTAGAAATCGATATATTTACAAAATAACCCCATGAAAATTCACTAGCCAGTCGGGCCAGAGACTCTGGACCTTTACTGTCACGACGGGAATTTTACTAGCCACAGGCTAGCGGACCAGTGGCTATTTCGCATGCTGATTGCAGAACAAAATGCACACTGTTTACTCAAAGCACCCTTCAGGAACAGATTTCAATGAAAACCAAAGCATTTTAGCTTGACCACGTTAAAACCAAACTTTCTCTTCCGGAACTTATGGCTGAATAACACTGACGTGTTGGTGTGATCCATGTGAAAGGAATGTTCCCAGCTGTAGTGAATCAGAGAGGTTAATGTGATGGAAACAAGGTGGTGATGGTGATGTACATCCCTACTCATCATCACATTATTCCTTCAGAGTCATACATAGGTTCGCATCCGAAGCAATGAGTGCGTTTATCGCCTATTTGGTGTAAATGATTGAGCAAAACGATAACATTCCAGGTCAACAATGGGGACCGTTGCATCATCTACTCATACCACAAATAGTGAAGAGGATAAAATCAAGTTTCCATTAAATATGTGCATTTCATGATAAAAGCACAACAGTTTGTCATCAATTTCAAGAACATTTCTGAAATAATTTTAGATATGGAGGCACATATTTTTATTTCCGTGTGCGCATGTGCAGTAGACTAAAAAATGTCGTACTATTTTCAATGTTTCCTATTACATAGTCAGCATAACCAATTATTACTAACCGATGATTTCACAATTAATGATGTACAGGTGCAGGGAAAGAAAAGAAAACGTTAATTTACATTAATTTCAAACATCCCCAAAATATAAATGTTCCATCAATCCAAAATGGCAGGAAGCAGACAGCTTTACGAAAAAAGGGCTTCATGTATGTTTATGGTTTCGTTCAATACTGACTGAAAATGCATGTACTATTTGGCAAAATAACTCCAGCACAATAATTCATAAGTTAAAGTTTTAGATATTTTAACAATGAACTCTTTAATAAGGTATTAGACTCAAGGGCAAGTGTGGCAGATAATCGAGATTTGTCTATCGTAATGGAGCAATCATTAGTTTATTTTTCTTTTATTCCTGTAAACATCACTGAACCGCACTTATATTTTTTAACATTAATATTTTTAAAAACCAATTATATTATTGCATTTCAGAGACAATTTTGCCTAATTCGATGTTACAAATGTCAGAAAAAATATTTTCTAAACGTTCTTTTTAGCATAATTAAGATGTGAGGTTTGGTTTCTAGGATGGTTGTTGATAATACACTGAGTTTATGTTCATAAAATATTCTATAAGAAATTGAAAACTCATGATGATACATTAATCGTCTTCGCTTACAGGCCCGGTGGCAGTTATACCACAAATGACAAGTTACGATATTGAATTTGGACGTCATGCTCAAGGCCATAATGAAATATATCCATTAGCATTAATCGTGCAGCAACCCACTTTTTAAGACGAGTACAAAACACGTGTTGGTGCATATGCTTTGAAAACCAAACTTATATGGATTATAATGTTAACTGTAACATATTTCACTCTGAGTTCAAAAAAAACCAACTGAACTTGAAACATGGTAACATATTACTCCAATCTGAGAAGAATACACAAAAACGTGAACTTCACCAATACTGGAAAGTATGGTCACCATCACTACCCCACAAATCTGATTGTCGCACAGTTTTTAAACAATGGTTGTTCTGATTGTATGAACCACCACAGGCGACCACACCAGTATCATGTGTAGCCATCCCTCGGACTTATAACATCTGCCAGTCTCCTCCTCATGCTGCCAGTCAAGCATCGTATTATTAACATCTGATTCCTATGCCATTCCCCATACAGTGTATGCCTCAATTCTTCACTTTGAACAGGATATGGTCCAGCTCGAACTTGGCATCTAACATAGTCTGAAAGATGTTCAATGAGGTTTATATCACGGCTCCTTGCAGGCCATGGTAATGTTTCAATGGAATTGTTCTCTAAAAGGCTGATGATGACACGAGGCCGAGCGTTGCCATCCATGAACATGTAACGATTGGCAAAGGTAACAAAATGTGGCCCCTTGGACCTATCCAGGACGTCCAGTCGAAAAACGTTCACCTCTGTGTTGTCCAGGTACTGTCACGAGATCGAACCAGCTGCAACCCCACACCATCACACAACGGTACGATTTCACATGTCGATTTGTGAAACAAGTACTCCTAACGGTACTGCCTCAAATGCTGATATGAGAAACAAGTATACCTCCATGGTACTGCTTCACATGTCGATATAAGAAATAAGTATACCAAATAGTACTGCTTCACATGTGAGAGAGAGAGAGAGAGAGAGAGAGTATAGAGAGAGAGAGAGAGAGAGAGAGAGAGAGAGAGAGAGAGAGAGAGAGAGAGAGAGAGAGAGAGAGAGAGAGAGAGAGAGAGAGAAATATCAAAACAGTAAACATAACCTCAAGTTACAATTATTAAAGTAATGTTTACCTTGACAACGGGTATCCGTCTGGGGTTCTACGGTAATTGCTCATTCAAGCACAAGACACCGGATTTCTTTACCATTATCGTCAAGCCGACAGCCCTCGCGTTGCTTTATATCAGACCCTCATTCTATATGGGGCACCACATGGCAACGTGATTGTTTGTAGCTGTGCAAGGAGCTGTTTAGTCAGGTGCCGTGTCGAGGCCACAGTGATGTATGGTTAATATACTTTGCCCTTAGATAACAATGTGCTGTTGGTATGAGTTTAGGCTCTTCAAGGCCAGTTAGAGACGGGTCGGTTCATATTCATGGGAGGGGCTAGAGAAGTTTTTGTCCTAGTAATGTTCTTTTTCCGTCAGTTCTTCAAGACAGACATGTATTTGTTACCCGAAACTGGGCATTTCAAGAAAGACACATCTATTAGACAGAACTTAAAATACTACTCAAAATTTCCCAAGGATCCCCATTTTAATTTGTGTGCATCTTTTGTAGTAGATATAGACAATGCTGTATGCAAAAATGTTTAATGGACAAACGTTCTTTGTCATATAACAGTTTACAACGTGTAACCAATGATAAGTCACATATTGCTTTATTGTCCAAGTACCCGTGAACATCCGGGTTAGAATTTATTTCAGTAACCCATGCTTGTTGTAAGAGGCGATTAAACGGGATCGGGTGGTCAGGCTCGCTGCCTTGTTTGACACATGTCATCGTATCCCAATTGCGAAGGTCGAAGCTCATGCTGTTGATCACTGGATTGTCTGGTCAAGACTCGATTAATTACAGACCGCCGCCATATAGCTGGAATATTGCTGAATATTGTTGGTTAAATAACCAACCAAATTTGTTGTCCATGAGGAGGAAGTCCGGCTCCATTGTACCAACAATCTGTCTCTATGATACATAATTGTCCCTCTGTATGGCATGGAGTTCGTTCAGGCCTACTGATGCCTCCACAAATCATGAATGGGCCCCTCAATAGCCGTCATGTGGAATCCCGGGTCAAAGAAATTCGAATCCACGCCCTCTGTGACCGGAGACTGACCACACGGAAACGGTAACGCCAAGTCAGCTGGTCATTTCCCAGAGTAGTTGCAGTCAAAACGAGATGACGTCTTGAGGCAGCCAGGATAAACCTGTCTTCCCGTGTTGTGGAACGCTATCGACCATCTGCGCGTTGCTGGGTTTTTTATTTGGGCGGTGGGGTAGTCGAGTGGTTAAAGCGTTTGCTCGTTACGCCAAAACCCGGGTTGAATTCCTATATGGGTACAAGTGTGTGAAGCCTATTTCCGGTGTCCCCCGCCGTGATATTGCTGGAATATTTCTAAAAGCGGCGTAAAACCATACTCACTCACTCATTTGGTTTTTGATCAAAACACGTTTTGCAAGACGACGTTGTGTTTTAAATGTTAAAATCCTCAGCAACAAATGTTTGGCTCCCTGATAATGATGGGCAACAATTCTGTCACGACATATTCAAACACATGTTTTCAAGAACACACTGGACATCGTACCAATAACTTCATGGGTAGGCCCAGTCATCATGGGATTGATAGTCTATTGTGTTTACCCATTCCCTTGGCAAATGAATGCTTAGTACACTGTGTATATACTTTGGCTTCAGGTTCATCCACTGGAGTTAAGCACAATTAACAACCTGAAGATTTTCAGATCTAAACTGAAGACATACCTTTTTGTAAGAAACATACAGTGCACTCTGTCTAATTCGGACCAGCTTGGGACCGACTACAAAGTCCGAATTATACAATGTCTAATTTGTAATTCGCGAATTGGTCGGAGAGCGCTACTGAGCAGTACTTTGGGACTGGAATTGGCGCTATATAAATGTTTTGATGATGATGATGGTTATGATGATAATTACTCTGTCATGGAGGACCAGACAGAGGACCAGACACATTATTTGGACCAGACTAGGCAGTGGTTGATAGTATAAGCATGGAACTATTCAGAAGGAAAATGATGATAAGGATGAACAAGGTAGCACGTCCCCCATAGCCATACAATTAGAATCACGGTAAGAAATTAGAATCACGAGTGCTGTTGTATTTCATTCGATAAATTCGCACGATAATTCATTACAGTGTGGGACGGAACCAGGTGTGATGCATGGATTGCATGCTTTGGTTGAAACCCACACTCACCTGTGTAATGCTGTACACCAAGTATTTAATCAGGGCGAACCAGGCATTCCAATTCCAATAATAGAATCCGGGCATGGCAAATGTTAATAATTTAACACAGCTGGGCTATCTCTGGACCTTCGGATAAACAAATTGTGCTAAATAGAACTACAGACAATCTTAACGCATTCAATATCGGTAAGAGAAGATATCATAGTGCTCAATAGTGAATGCTGCTAATGTCAGATGGTGTAATGTTCCTTGAGTGAGTGAGTGTGTGAGTGAGTTTAGTTTTACGCCGCACTTAGCAATATTCCAGCTATGTGGCGGCGGTGTGTAAATTATCGAGTCTGGACCAGGCAGTCCAGTGATCAACAGCATGGGCATCGATCTACGCAATTGGGATACGATGACGTGTCAACCAAATCAGCACCTGACCACCCGATCCCGTTTAATTGCCTCTTACAAGCATGGGTTACTGAAAAGCAATTCTAATTCGGATCTTTACGGGTTTAATGTTACGTGTGGCACTAAGGCAAAGATACTCAGGCTGTCAAACATCGTCAATATATATTTGTAAACACAAGAGTGTAACAAGCCTGTAGCACTTATAAGGCCTGTAAGTCTCGCGAGGCGCTACTTCCCGTACTAAGCTGGTTCCCAGCTCCATTTGCTAGCGATATGCGAGACGGGACACAGCTTATTTCCGGTACCAGATTTCCTGTGCATTCAAGAAACAGAGCTGGTTCCAAATTGCGCGAGCGCCAAATATGACTTTACTAGACCGGACCAAGTATACAGCCATGTTTGGGTGTAACAGCTGTTGACAGTCGTAATAGCTGGCTAATTTGGGGATGGTTAGATCGAAAATCTGTTATTCCTGCAAGGATTATCGGTTCCTTACTGTCAACTGTCAACCATGAAACCATTCGGAAAGGTATGACACGTTGTTTGTCACCGGATTTACCAAGGTCTCGCGAAGTGCCGTGACCAACTTACGGGTCCCATTTCACGGGACATGTTCAGATTATTTTTTTTGTAAATCTGACATAAGAGGACGCACAGAGCCCCACAGGGACATATTCGTTGGTTCAAAATAACAACTAGGATGTGACAGGTGTGTACACAAAACACGTTACATTTTGAATGCATCGCCGATGATAATTACATCAATAGAAAGTCACCTGGATTGCTTGAGATTGTTGGTTTGTTTCTTTCTTTAACGCCCGCAATATTTCATCTGTAAGACAAGCATGGATCCGGGGTACCCAGTGTAACCCGGATGTTCACTGGTGTACTTGAAAGTTGATGGTGACATGTTTATCATTTAAAATGGTGACATGTTTATTGTCAACCGGTGGTGACATGTTTATTATCAACTGATCATATGAACCTCGAAATTGGGAAAAGTTGAAATTTACATTTGCTGTTATCAATAGAAGATGAAACATTAATGTGGAAATTGATAATAAACTAATTATTTCCTTACCTAATTTATAATATTTAGTAGATGAACAGAGTGTATAACTATGCATGTTTACAATTATTTGCACCCAACGATTGACTCAGTACTGGTGCTAAGTTGCTATTAAGACACTTGAATCTTTTTACAGCGCTTGATGTCAAGATTATTTATGCTGATTTGGAGTTTTATTATTTTTTTATAGTAGTATGCACTGACAGAAATACAGCAATATGAATCTGTTTAGTCATTGTATATTTACTATTATCTTACCTTCATGTAAAATACGTTAATTTCATTGGTCAATGACGCTTTAACAAGTTTCCGTGCCACCCCTCCCAGGAGAAGCTGTATCGCTAACAATCGTAAGACGTCATAATATGATGCATGCAGTGCTCGGAGTTCGAAAGACGTTCGATTACCTGTTTTTGACTTCGGTATGTACACGTTTATTTTACCTACTTTCACTGGCTTATTTAAACTTTTTTATACATAGAATCGTTTGCACACTCAACTTAAACGTAATTGACAGTTTAAAGCTTGTCAGAAGATGTTTCACTGATTCTAAAAACCCAGTCGAGAGCAGACGCCATTTTGTTTACATGTCGTATAGTAGATAGTGAGCTTATCGATCTCCAAACTAAAATTAAATGATATTTTGTACATGCAAAATGGCGGTAAGAAAAATACGTTGTAAACTTGCATACAACTTATAATGTTTGACTAAGGTTAAGTTATATGCCATTTCAATGCTGCTGAAATAACCTCAATAATTCTATTTTATTCAGGTTAAGTTGTGTTCCATTACAATGCGGCTGAAATAACCTCTTTGACAACTATTTTCGACTGAGGTAAAGTTAAGTGTTATTCAAGTGATGATGTTGGAATAACCTAGATAATCGACCCTTACCTACGATGTTCATAATTCGAATACTTCGGCATCCAGGCTTGAATCTTTCAATATTAATATATCTATAATCTCAAAGAAAATGTGAAACCCCTAAGCTCGCAAATTTGTAGTTTTCGTCGAAACTTTCGTGAAGGCACTGCTTCTCATGACGTCATGTTCCACGGAACTGCTTCTCAGACACGTAACAAATGAAGCGCCATCCTTCATCTTTGATGCCGATGAAGTCATACTCGCGTCATTTCTGAGCGCGGTGTCAGTGACGAAGTGATGACGTTTGTCTACAGAGAAACTGTCTTCTTACTGTATCATCGACCCCTTCAGGTCGATGAGTAGCCAGTCCAAAAAGTCCTATTCTGTTCCATGTCCTCCTGATCGCACGTTGGCTGACACCACTGAGCGGACACCATTCGCTCGCTCGCTCGCTCGCTCACTCAAACACTCAAACACTCAATCACTCACTCAATCACTCAATCACACAATCACTCACTCACTCACTCAATCACCCCAAAACGATGCTACCATTGTCATGTCTACACAAAAAAGTAGTTGGTGGTTGTAACACTTGTGTCCTATACAATAAACAACAAAAAATTAAAATGAAGCAAATCCTTAGGTCATCCAGCGTCGTGTTGTCACTCCGTGTCTTCCTTTAAACTGATAATGATATATAACTGGGACATCACTGAGAGCGGCATAAATCACACGCTGGCCTTGCACATGCTACTTGTTGCAGACATCTAGTTTTATTAGTCAAAGGCAAATCGGCTTCAAATGCGCAGGCAGGAGTGTTATCTACTCACGAAAGTCACAATGCACACTTAATAACCTTCTGTTATCACGCACGTCAACATTCTCCAATTTTACCTACCATGTACAGAGAGTATGTCAAACAGTGAGTAATTTATATTGCCATATATAACGAAGACTTTCAGAGTTGGACGCATAGCTAATTACCTAATCTGTTTGCCAACAGTTAAACGTGTGATCAGACTTGGCACAGTGAACTCACTTATTGCTCTCGATCTCCTCTTATCAGCGACGAAAAGGGTTCTCAGAAAATGTGTCATTGAAAAATATTCAAAATATAATTGATACAAATTTACGTATCGTTTTATTCATACACAAAATGGTTAATTGTCATCTTTTTTCACTGTAGATCTTGATTGAACTGCAAATGAGAATTGGAATCTGATTGGTCAGTTTGGGAGACATGGAAGGGTCGTAACTCATAATCGCCACTGGTGTCGCTACGGTCGAGCCTCAAAATTCAGGCCCAGGGTACCGTTGTACAAAACAACCTTTACTAAGGTTGAACTTAGTGACTAAGGTTAACCTTAAGGTAACCTTAACAGAACGGCACGTCCGTTGTACAAAGCTACCTGTGGTCAACCTGGAAGGATACTTAGCGGCCACCGTAACTAAGGTTGAAATCTTCAGTTCAGGAGACTCAGTCATGTCCATAGGTGTGAGTTATCTCCCCTCCCGAATAGATGAACAATTATTGGATTGACTGTGTATCGTAATGTTGCCATCCAGGGCCTCCTTTCACAAAGCACTAAGGTGATCGTAAGTCACTAAGGTAACCTTAGTGCAATGTTAAAGAATGGGAGTTAAGGTTAACCTTTGTAAAGGTTGCTTCAAATTAACATAAATGAAAAAGAACATTTCATAATACACAAATATATGCTTTAGAATCAGACTTAGCTTTGTTTATGACCATGGGGCTATTTCTCTTCATAAGTATACAATGAAAGGTGCCAAAAGATATCTCTGTTTGTATGGAACTATCAAAATAATTACGTACAGTTTGTCCAAAGAATATATGGAATGGTTTAAATATATTTTTTACCATTCCTGTAGAAATATAGTTACAGTTAGATATCAAGTCATCACAATATATTTTTCGAATATAAATTAACTCTATTATCAACAACAATGAGTGAATCGTAAAATGTTTGTGACAAACACGCACCTGGCCAATCATTATGCATCATTGTTTTGTCCATAAAACGGCAATAACAAGTTCAAGGAACAAGACAATTCCTTTTGAAATGTGTGCATATTCAGTTCATAAAATATATTAATCAGTGTTACTTATAAGGGTAAATTAATCACTGTTCATTAACATACTCGTATGAAATAACAATTTATATTGAATTACACGTGGTTAGAAGTTAAGTAGATGTCGCAGTTATGCCAACGTTTCATCTTTTAACACTTGTATAAAGGCTAAACACATTGCCATACGCCTTAACTAATTAGTTAAAAAATAGATACAGCTGCTACTTTTTCCATTAGGAACATGCCGAGTGGGGCATACCACCGTCACCTCATGAAGATGTCAAAGGCAGTTAATCTCACGACTTTGATGACAGTGCTTTTCTTCCCATCTGCACTAGTGACCGTCGTACCGTGCACGTCATGTTTTAGATACGATAATGTTGTTTAATTACTCAAATTTCAGTTACATGAGCAAGGATGTTAGTCGTGTATACTCATGCTTAAATGGTCCTATTATATCGTGACCCGTGAAGGTCCGGGTTAGAATATTGGCCTTCAGTAACTCATGCTTGTCGTAAGAGGCGACTAACGAGATCGGGTGGTCAGACTCGCTGACTTGGTTGACACATGTCATCGTTTCCCAATTGACAGATCGATGCTCATGCTGTTGATCACTGGATTATTTACAGACCGCCGCCATATAGCTGGAATATTGGTGAGTGCGGCGTAAAACTAAACTCACTCACTCACCTATTATATCGTAAATCGAATATGTTTAAACGAGAACAATTCGTTTATCATCACGGCTGTCCATGTTGAAATAAGTAATTTCATGAATAATTACTCCCTCACCCCTAAAATAAAACACATACATGTCAGATAAACGATCGATCCCGTAATAATAAGAACTGCAGATCTGCAATTTGTGCAGAACATGGGCGATATTAGGAAAGTGTTGCAATATTTTAAACCCAAATAAACGAATCGTAAAAACGCTTGCCTTACCATCAATCGATAAATGATATTTTGAATGTTAATAATTTCGAATGAACGGTTCTTTGTTAGCATTTCTTATTGCTTCATGTAATGAAACACCCGTGGAGATCCGGGTTAGAATTGATCTTTAGTAGCCCAGGCTTGTCGTAAGAGGCGACTAACGGGATCGGGTGGTCAGGCTCGCTGACTTGGTTGACACATGTCATCGTATCAAAATTACGTAGACTGATGTTCATGCTGTTGATCACTGGATTGTCTGTTCCAGATCCGAATATTTACAGACCGCCGCCATATAGCTGGAATATTTGTAAGTGCGGCGTAAAACTAAACTCACTCACTCATAAAGCATAATACAAGCACACAAAAGTGCAGACATAGCTTTGAGGGAAGTGTAGTGTCTGTCAAGGACAATGCCACCAGGGTGCTGATTCGGATGAAAGAATGAAACTTCGTTGATTGTGTTTATGTAAGATCAATGTTTGCATTTGTTTATCAGCTCAATCATCTGTCTCCCAGCTTCCCGTTTTATCTCATTCTCCCCAGGCTATGGTGTCCGTGCCATATGGAAGGCTTCCTAATGTTACATGATAACAGTTTTTTGGGGAGAAAGCCCAGCAACAGGTATTGGCATAACGTCTCTATGTAGTTAACCAAAAGGCGTGCTTGTGAAAAACACACAGACAAATATATGGGTTTATTATGTCCGTGCCGAAAATCTCGTTGTTTGATCTATTTTTTTCATCGGAGCCATCTAGCTCAATTTTTCATTGCCGTCTTTTGTAAAGCTCTTTTACCAAACACTAGTCCTGAAGCTATTTACTCAATAAATGTTTGGGATTTTTATGTTCAATACAGGGTTAGACTGCCGAGGTGTGCAGAAAAAGTATTCCATTGTGATGTACTTAGTTCATCTAGTATCAACTTACAGTTTTCTAGCGAGTGAGTGAGTATGGCTTTACGCCGCTTTTGGCAATATTCCAGCAATATCACGGCGGGGGACACCAGAAATGGGCTTCACACATTGCACCAATGTGAGGAATCGAGCCCGGGTCTTCGGCATGACGAGCGAACGCTTTAACCACTAGGCTACCCACCGCCCCTACAGTTTTCTTGTGCAGCTACAGGACTAGACTTCAACGTGACGGTGCATTACACTGCTTTGGATTGTATGTTACAAGTGCGTCCAAAGCCTGAGAACGCTCGTTAGATTATGCAAACACTGCGCATACCCGTAAGTCCACATCTCACAGGGGAAGGGGTGGGTCTTATGTATTTCCTTCATAGTCGTAAGTTTAGACTAACCTGGCCACATGTATTTCCTTCATAGTCGTAAGTTTAGACTAACCTGGCCACATGTATTTCCTTCATAGTCGTAAGTTTAGACTAACCTGGCCACATGTATTTCCTTCATAGTCGTAAGTTTCTGGCCACATCATCATAGTCGTAAGTTTAGACTAACCTGGCCACATGTATTTCCTTCATAGTCGTAAGTTTAGACTAACCTGGCCACATGTATTTCCTTCATAGTCGTAAGTTTAGACTAACCTGGCCACATGTATTTCCTTCATAGTCGTAAGTTTAGACTAACCTGGCCACATGTATTTCCTTCATAGTCGTAAGTTTAGACTAACCTGGCCACATGTATTTCCTTCATAGTCGTAAGTTTAGACTAACCTTTATGTATTTCCTTCATAGTCGTAAGTTTAGACTAACTTGGCCACATGTATTTCCTTCATAGTCGTAAGTTTAGACTAACCTGGCCACATGTATTTCCTTCATAGTCGTAAGTTTAGACTAACCTGGCCATTTGTCAAAATCTTTATCGCTGTTCCAGCCACTTTGAAATATAAATCTTCCTGCTAAAGTTTGCATGTTTGTTGTTTAACGCCGCACTCAGCAATATTCCAGCTATACGGCAGCGATCTGTAAATAAACGAGTCTGGACAGACAATTCAGCGATCAACAGCATGAGCATAGATCTACGCAATTGGAATACGATGACATGTGTAAACTAAGTCAGCGAGCCTGACCACCGATCCCGTTAGTCGCCTCTTACGACAAACATGGGTTGCTGCAGACCAATTCTAACCCGGATCTTCACGGGTCGATATAGTAGGGACAGTAGTGTCGTGATTTCTAATGATTACGGAAATGTATTTATCGGTTTGTATTTATCTAGATCAGTGTTGATTTATTACATACGACTTCAAGGGTGCTGTAATAATGCTTACGGCTGTCCAAGCACATTCACTTACAGACCTCGTCAAACATCATCTTGAAGACTATTTAACCTGTCGAGAAGATTAATGATATAACGGACATTACAAGAGGTTCACGACCGTAATATCCTCGAACAATAAACAGCAAACCACAACTGCGTCGATACAGCCTCTACGGAACAATCAGTGTACGTGTTAAATATTTATGTGCCACGTGTTCATTGGGTCATTCATGTTTTATTAACAGATATAATGCATTCCAAGCGGCCTGGTTTTCCATAGCAGGCACACAATTATCTAGATGAGATGATTAATCGCTTCCTTTCGCTGTCCCCGACAGTTAACACTTAACACGTTTACGATAGCCGCAGCCTCTTACGCCAAACACGCTTATCGACAGCCGGCATTATTAAAAGTGTAACGCGCACTTGTCGCTAAAACCAATAAAGTGTGTTCCGATGTTAAGCTTCTCTAAATAAACTCCCACTACAGGCAGAGTGCTCCTCAATGAGAAATATTGATCCGATTTATTGTTGTGGTCGTAAACTTGTACTATGAGATGATGATTTATTGCGATACGTCTCAAGTATCAAGTAGCAATCAGTTTGGAAGAATTGAGTACAACGGACATTGTCAAATTCGGACACTCAGCAATCAGGACAATCTAAACATTATTGGCTGGGGCTTGTGGCGTATTTCAATACTCAGAAAAATTGCACATTTCTGAAAAAGTCAGTGAGTTAAGAGTTATCGTCACATCGTAATGTACTACCCATCAGAAGTTTAGACTCACTAGTGTAAATGAAGCCACTTACTTCAGGCAACTGTTCTTAACTAGATTTTGCTAAATATTCCATAACATGTAAAGGTACTGTTTACACATGAACTGATGTATTCTAAAACAAATTCGTAACTTTGACAAAATTAATTTCATGAGTTCAATAAATCATGAAACGCAGTGAAAATTGGCGAATTCTTAACAAAACTTTACACCAAAACGCATCTGGTCACATGCGCGATATTTGCACATGCTTTTCAGAAAATTGATGCATGATCCTCGTGCAATTCACCTGCATAAGGTTTGCAGATGGTTATCCTAAGTTAGTGGAGAAATTCGTCTTCGATGTAACCTTTAAATATACTGAGTCAAAAGAGAAACTTCACAAAATGTAATTTGAAAAATAATGGATAATTGTTTTCTGATGATACATCTATGTATCCGAAATGGGATCCCTATCTTTCGACTTTAGAAAAAAGTTAGCAAAACCAACTCAAACCCATCCATTCGTCATGCAAATGATGTTAGGGCCAAATCAGGTTTTGTACGTGCAATCGATCACGTGATCTTCGCATCGAAGTTTTCTTCATATGCACGTGTTTGCATTGGCCTCAAGAATTGAAAAAAACACACTTTTAAACCACAGTTCTAACGGTACTTGAAATGCCACGATTGTCAAATGTGCAACGTGAACGTGCCGTTGGCATGTTGCAAGCGGGAAGATCAGTTATTGACGTTGCAAGAGCGATGGGATGCAGCCGTCGTACTGTGTATGACTTTCGAGGTCGTCTACAACAAACTGGCACCACTTCTGATCGCCAGAGGTCGGGTCGTCCACGTGTGACGTCACGAGCAGAAGACCGTCAAATCGTCCTACGTCACCTACGTGACAGATTTCTGCCGGCTACACGAACCACGGCTGAGATGTTTAGAGGTCGACTGTCCTGACAGACCATTCGAAATCGGTTGCGGGCTGCCAATCTCCAGTCTCGACGTCCATATCGTGGGCCGATATTGACGCCGTTTCATCAACGTCAACGTCTGCTGTGAGCCCAACGTCACCTCCGATTGACCCAGAGAGACTGGAATCGAGTCGTCTTTAGCGATGAATCCAGGTTTACCCTCAGATTCGCGGACGGCAGGCATAGAGTCTGGAGACGACGTCGTGAACGGTATGTCCAATGTTGTGTACAGGAAGTCGACAGATTCGGGGGCGGAAGTTGCATGGTGTGGGGTGCTTTCTGTGGGAACAACCGTTCCCGACTTCTGGTCATCTGTGGAAACCTCACAGCTGCTGCTTACCGCGACCAGGTGCTCACCCCTGAACTCGTTCCTTTCATGGCGGCTCATGGCCCAGGTCTACAGTTCCAGCATGATAATGCTCGGCCGCATACCGCGATGTTGACACGAAATTTCCTTAATCAAGCTGAAATCAACGTCATGGACTGGCCATCGAGGTCCCCTGACCTTAATCCAATAGAGCACGTTTGGGATGCACTTGGGAGAAGGCTTCGTGGTTTTAGGAACCAACCTCAGAATTTGCAGGAACTTGGCGCTGCCTTGCAAAAGCAATGGCGCAGAATCCCCAACCACGTGTTCACAAGCATCAGGCAGTCCATGAGGAGACGATGTTTGGCAGCGGTGAATGCGCGGGGCGGCCATACACGATATTGAAGTGAGAAATTTCGCATTTTTATTCTTGTGACTTGGCATTCTGTATACCCATGTTTTGGAACGGCGGTGTAGCCTAATGGAACTGATTATGGCACTGCCAGTGTATCTAGTACATCACACAGATCTCAGCAATGAAATAATAACAATTTAACCATCTTACCATCTCTTGTTCTTTTATAGTGCCCTGTAGAAAGAATGTGAAGTTTCTTTTTTGACTCAGTATACATAACATATATTGAGTGCTTTAAGTGAGTCTAAACTTTTGATGGGTTGTATATTTCAGCCTAATAAGATAAATAACAGATAATGTTAGATTATAAAATCTGTCGATGACTGACTGACTGACTGAGTTTAGTTTTACGCCGCTTTTAGCAATATTCCAGCAATATCACGGCGGGGGACACCAGAAATGGGCTTAACACATTGTGCCCATGTGGGGAATCGAACCCGGGTCTTCGGCGTGATGAGCCAACGCTTAAACCACTAGGCTACCCCACCGCCCCCTCTGTCGATGAAAGACAGTAAAACAACTAGAATAACGCAGTTAGACATTTAAAGCTAGTATGTCACTATTTTGGACATTAGGGCAGCATTTTATGTATTAATTTGTATTTATGTATTTATTCATTTTTTGATTTATTCATTTATTGTGTGTGTTTGTTTGTGTTTCTCATAGCCCGACCGACCCTTCTAATTGTATCGCCGACCCCCCAAAAGATTTTTTTTTCATTCCTACACTGCCGAACCTAAAACATACTGCCTTGTCATATACAATGTTTATCTATTTGAAATGTTTTAATCAGTAGCTTCCACAAGTCCAAAGAACGAGAGAAATTGTAATAAGAATTACAATAAATGAGAATCAAGAACATTATTCGGACAATTTTGTCTGTTTTATTATTATTATTATTTTCCGACCGACCGAACCATGTTCAGAATTTGATGGCTACGTGAAACACATACAAAAAAAAAATGATGCCCTGACAATATAAAAACGGGCTATAGATCACAATACTAGAGATCATGGGAACTTACAGTACTTTTACTCCCTGCATGGACCATAGCTGGATTTATACCATCCCTTCAACAGCTGGCGATTGTACTGAGATTTAACCATTACTTAAAACACCAAACATACGCCGATTAAAAGTTTGCTGGGTTTAAATTTACTTTGCATGTTTAAGACTTACGTATCCTCACAGAAGGACAAACGTTCTTGCTACTGGCCAATACGAAACGTTTTTCAATCTCTAAAAGAACAGAAACATCGCTTCAAATTCATTACATTCTATAAAATTAGAAACGGTATTTCACCTGAATATCTCAACAAACTTCCACCACCTCAAGTCTCTGAAAGTAACAAATATAATCTCAGAAATAGAACCAACCTACAGACAGTCAAATGTAGAACCCAGTCTTATGCCAGATCATTCCTTCCGGACACGATCAACTTGTGGAATAATCTACCTGATGAAGTAACCGATGCACGCTCACTAAAAGAATTTATATCGTTAATCAATCGTTCTGATAGAATTACAAATAACCTGGACTTGAATTATGGTTAATGATTCTGCCAAATTGTCCACTGTCGCCTCACACTTGGCTGCAGCGACTTATATGCTGATAAGTTTAGGCGCCATGTATCAGAAAACCCAGACTCCATGCGCACATGTAGGTATCAATTCTTTACTTGCAACAAATCCGATAATATCAGAGAGACTACCTTTACATACATGGGTATGACCTGACATCAATACTTTATGGCCATAGTTAAGTCAGCAGTTCCATAAACATAGAAATCCTTCAATCAGTCCATGACTTTATCGTAAAAAGGAAACGATCTGAGCAATTTTAAATTCATATAGAAAGGATAACTGCATTATCGTACTTTTCCTCAGACACCACTCACTCCAAAATACTGATCTTAATACAATCTTCTGAAATGTATTACCAGCTGTCTCAACTCATTACGTGGAGAGGTATTTACATAAGCAAGTTTTGATTTTTTTATCCGATCCAGATTTCTTTGTAAATAAAAATATGCTTAAACCATATCGGTTTTTGTTGGTTACACAGCCATGTTGGTTTTCTGGTGACACAATGGCTGATGCAGGAGCTGCAGCAACAGCAGCACCCAGCAGATTTGTCAATCTTCTTATCCAATGTACCGACTATGGAAAGCTTTTAAACGTAGATTACTGGCTACGTTACTGGCATACATCTAAAGCAAATGTTTATTGAAACGTCATCATAAAATGCACCTTTCATGTTACTACTCAATCAATGTAATCCGCCAAACTTAATTTGATCCGACTAATTAGCTGTGTAAAGTAAAGTAAAGTAAGCTGCTTCATGTTGATTCATGTTTCCGTGAAAACATTGAATAGTATCTGCAAGTAATGTTGGTTGATCTGTGATTATCATTGAAACCTTGGGAAATCGATAGTGACAAATATGTTTTACTGACTGACTGAGTATGGTTTTACGCCGCTTTTAGCAATATTTCAGCAACATCGCGGCGGGGGATACCAGAAATGGGCTTCACACATTGTACCCATGTAGGGATTCGAACCCGCGTCTTCGGCGTGACGAGCCAACGCTTTAAACACTAAGCTACCCCACCGCCCCACAAATATTTTTTTAAGATGCTGTTGTCTTAGACTATTTTTATAAAGCGGCATCATAGTCTAGTCTCTTTTAATCATACGTACTTCACTGTTTGTCAGTGATTAAGGACCCCTGAAGATCCAAGTTAAATTGATATTTAGCAACCCATGCTTGTAAGAGGCGACTAACGGGATCGGATGGTCAGACTCGCTGACTTCGTTGACACATGGCACCGTATCCCAATTGCGTAGATCGATGCTCATGCTGTCGAGCACTTTTGCTGATGATGAAACTTGTCATGCCCCTATGCCCAGCACTTCTGCTGATGATGAAACTTGTCATGCCCATATTACCAGCACTTCTGTTGCTGATGAAACTTATCATGCCCATATTCCCAGCACTTCTGCTGATGATGAAACTTGTCATGCCCATATTCCCAGCACTTCTGCTGATGATGAAACTTGTCATGCCCATGTGACCAGCACTTCTGCTGATGATGAAATTTGTCATGCCCATATGCCCAGCACTTCTGCTGATGATGAAACTTGTCATGCCCATATGCCCAGCACTTCTGCTGATGATGAAACTTGTCATGCCCATATGCCCAGCACTTCTGCTGATGATGAAACTTGTCATGCCCATATGCCCAGCACTTCTGCTGATGATGAAACTTGTCATGCCCATATGCCCAGCACTTCTGATGATGATGAAACTTGTCATGCCCATATGCCCAGCACTTCTGCTGATGATGAAACTTGTCATGCCCATATTCCCAGCCCTTCTGTTGCTGATGAAACTTGTCATGCCCATATTCCCAGCACTTCTGCTGATGATGACATTCATCATGGTCATAATTTGAAGTATTCTTATGAATGCCAGAGTTTTATAACGCAGTATATAAGAGATTTCATTTATGGGCTAAACGTACGAATTTTACTGTCCTGCGTTAACAGATACTGATATTGACTAAGTTTATTTAATATGGTCACGATATGGCTGAAATACAGCCGATGTGACTTTAAATGTTAATTCACTCAATCTCTCACTCACACACGTATGAAGATCCGGATTAGAACAGGATGGAAGTAACTCAGGTTTATCAATATCGGAATCGGGTTGACTGGTTGGTTTGCTTAGTGAATGCTTGTAATCGCATCCCAATTGCACAGATTGATATTTATGATTACCCTGGATTCAATGTATTACTCATGTGTTTTGACATTTATCGATGTCGAGGGAACGCTTCAACCACTAGTTTTTTTCCGAAATCTTAGCCCTGGAGATACATAATGT
This sequence comes from Haliotis rubra, assembly GCF_003918875.1. NCBI lineage: Eukaryota > Metazoa > Mollusca > Gastropoda > Lepetellida > Haliotidae > Haliotis > Haliotis rubra. The sequence goes on from NW_025765310.1 coordinate 89,041, forward strand.
CTACATGTCAAGTAATTATTATGTTTATTTTTCACATTTTTACAGCGATGTTCAAGCGAACATTTCTTGCGGTGCTTCTAACTCTGATCTCGTTCATCGGGTACACTGCCTTCTGTAAGTATCCATCGAGTGTAATAACTATAATTTACAATGATATTGCCAATATTTCAAATGTCTTTAATTTATAACTCAATTTAATATAAATGACAATTCTGCTGGGTTATTCCCATTCCCATCTTTCACGGGGAATGAGAAAAGTCTCACATTTATTCATAATATAATTATCCTACTTGTTCAGGCGTGCCAGCTCCTGAGAGGGTACCGTTAGTCCATGTCAAAGACTATTTTTCAACCACTGTTGTCGAATATTTGTCGACCGGTGAAGATCCGGGTTGGAATTGGTCTTCACCAACCCATGTTTGTCACAAGAGGCGGCTAAGGGGATCGGGTGGTCAGACTTGCTGACTTGGTTGCCACATGTCATCGTATCCCAATGACTACATATACCCGTAAAGATACGGGTTAAAATTGGTCTTCACCAACCCATGTTTGTAATAAGAGGCGGCTAAGGGGATCGGGTGGTCAGACTTGCTGACTTGGTTGCCACATGTCATCGTATCCCACTGACTACATATACCCGTAAAGATACGGGTTAAAATTGGTCTTGAGCAACCCATGTTTGTCGTAAGAGGCGGCTAAGGGGATCGTGTGGTCAGATTCACTCACTTGGCTGACACATGTCAATAGCGTAGATCGATGGTCATGATGTTAATCACTGGATTGTCTGGTCCAGACTCAATAACTGGAATATTGCTGAAAGCGGTGTTAAACAACATAGAAACAAACACTCTATAGTATGGGTCATTACGATCGGGGAAAGTAGCCAGCCAATATTGAGTCCATGCAGGTAGAAAAAGTACTGTCCCCAGGGTCTCTCAAGTATGGTGATCAACTTTCAGTTGATTGCAATCTGTAGCCCGTTTCTATATTGTATTTTCTGTAAATTTCAAATATTTTGAGGGTCACATGATAGTTTTATATCGTTAACTGTGATAATACTAGTTGTTGTCGACATGTTGTAAAATCATTAACTTTATTATGAATGTAGAAATTGTCACGCTTTGTCACTGAATCCAAGTCTGAAATACTGCCGATGGATGTACCACGTATGAATTGAATCCAAGCTGGCCATGCTTGTCGCCAGTGGTGGCCTAATGAATTACCCGTCGTCATCGTATCGGCGACTTGAGTTGATTACACGTTGCCTGATTTCTAATTGCGTATGTTTAACAGTGATGGAAGTTATCACCAACATCCCACGCCGTCGTGATACAGGTGAGTGGAGTGAGTGGATTATGGTTTTACGCTGCTTTTTTAACAATATTCCAGCAATATCACGTAAAAGTAAACAAGTGTGATGCAGTTCCACTCTGTTGACTTGTAGTCACCCATTAGGGGCTGAACATATGGCATGCCTGTTGCATATGTTTGTGAAAGAGTCGCTCGCTTTCACGCCGAAGACCCAGGTTCGAAACACCTGGTACATTTATCACAACTGGAATTTTGCACGCTACTTTTAACAAAGATGACGTCTTGCAAATTGCGGCAAAGAGCGTCTTGCAGCTTTGCGTTTTGGTGCTTTTATTTAACATGAAATTAACCAACTTCTCCTTTTTCAGCATACTATTTCAAATGGACAGTCGGGTTGGAGATGCTTCGTACACCAAAGTACAATTTTAGTTTCATAATACACTAAATCATCAATCACGATAAAACCCCATTAAAAAGCCCTTTAATATGAGATTTCTTATGATGTTAAAAAGGATCTTTTCACAAAGATTTTAAGTTTATAGTGAGCAGACACTACATTTCATTCAGCGGTTACCTACAAAACAACGAAGATTACAACTATATGGATAAGAGTGAGTGAGAGTGTTTAGTGTTCCAGCTATATAGCGTTGGTCTGTAAATAATCGAGTCTGGACAAGACAATCCAGTGATCATAAGCATGAGCATCGATCTTCGCAATTGGGATACGATGACATGTGGTCAACCAAGTCAGCGAGGCTGACCACCCGATCCCGTTAGTCGCCTCTTACGACAAGCATGGGTTACTGAAGATCAATTCTAACCCGGATCTTCACGGGTCGAACTAGTTCTTGCTTATTGCCATAAAGTTGTAATCCTCGTTGTTTTGTACGTAACCGCTTGTGGGCGAGCTGGCTAAGGCGCCCACGATGTGCCGTTGAGATCTAGGGATAAGATACCAGCGTCTTGAGCAAGCACTAGTTGCCTAGATATGTTCGCTGTATAAATATCCTATAATAATACGTGTGTACATATTTACATCTACGTATACTTATGTACATGCAAATATTTGCTGGGAAATAAAAACATATAATTTTTTTAATTTTTTTGAATTGGTCATAAGGAAGTGTAAGTGGTGATGCTGTTTCAAAACATTCATTATTATCATATCAACATTGAATTTCCCTACTTTTTTCAAAGAGTATATTACATTGATTTCTGAAATCATGTCATCAAAGGAATGTGACATATATATTATGGAGGTTGGGGTGTTCGAATCCAATAGTATACACGACATTAACGAATGTCTATTTCAGTGGCAACGTTGTAATATGGATCACAATCCTCAGCTGCGCATGCCCAGCAACGGATACCAGAGATGGCAGCATAATTGTTGATGTTTTATTTTATGTGTCAGTCTTGACAAGGCTCCAAAAGAATACTGAAGGTGCAAATGACATATAACATACAGTCCGTTTGAGTCAGAAACGGACCGATGAATTGCAAATTTTTTCATTGTACAAAATTGCCACATAAATATAAATAGTACACATGTTTATCATTTACTAATACCCAACGGCTTTCTTATATTTGAAAATTTTCCGGAGCAAAAAAGTTGTTTAAGAAACTATCATCATTGAAAACGCAAAAGTTGTTATCTGTCGCGGCGGGGTGAAACCGCAGAAAAGGAACAGCCACTATCTCGTCGTGCACGGGATACACATGCCTGATGAAAAATGAAGTTGAATGCTGACGTGAAACAGTTGATGATTAAAGTGTACGACTTTTTCCGCGCCGAAGCCGAAAGGGGCAAACCATTTTATGCCATTAATAAATTCCGTAAGCGGGCAGCAAAAGCTTTAGGAGTATCAGCAAGGGTACTGACAAATGTTCTGGAATACAAACATTGTGAGGGTGATGCGAAGCAGGTCGGGGTCGTGTAAAAATCACACGAATTAAAACATTTGGACAACTTTCAAGAGAACCTTGTAAGGCAGGCTATCAACAAGCTCTATTCTGAAAACAAATACATGTCGCGACAGATAACAACTTTTGCGTTTTCAATGATGATAGTTTCTTAATCAACTTTTTTGGTGGAGTCCGGAAAAAAAATTTAATATAAGAAAGCCGTTGGGTATTAGTAAATGATAAACATGTGTACTATTTATATTTACGTGGCAATTTTGTACCATGATAAAGTTTGCAATTCATCGGTCCGTTTCTGACTCAAACGGACTGTAGACAAACGTACAAATAAAGTAAGTGAATGAGTTAGTGACAAATGAAGTAGGTAAAGCATGTAATAAGAAAACCTACACGGAAAACTACACCGTTCCTAAGCTCCTCACAATGTTCTGCCGACTCTCCACGCATTGTCCTTGATTAAAACCAGTGATTTGGAGATTTTACGTGCGCTTTTCGACATCATGCGTATTTCGCATACGGCCAAATAGTGGACAGCGGTGCAATTTGAAGCAAGCGTCAGTTTATGAAAGCCTTATTATTTTCAAAATATTGTGCATTTCGCTTTGAACTTAATTTATGGGACTACATGGAATACACATAAGAACTAATATACATAAAAGACAGGAGGCGAATCTTTTGTTGGGTACTTTTTAAAGTACAATTTATACTTTGTTACAGACAAAATCGACGAAAATGCACAATGAAATAGTTTAATATCGAAAATTTGGGCTCATGGAAATTCTCCTGAATCTTCAGCCAATTTCACACGTTATATTTGTTCAGTAATGATTCGAAGGCCGACACCGTCGTGGCGTCACCAGTCATGCTCATGTCTTCATCGTTCCTTAGTATGATCCACATAACCTTGCATTGTTCGCTACAACACTCTAAGGTCACAGAATCTCCCAATGTGTTCTATAAAGGAAGGTCATTCATGCGTACCGTGAATTCGATGCCTGAAGTGTACAGCCGTTTTCAGTTCGCGCCATTCCGTCTCATAAAACAGTCGTGACTCCACTAGGCATAACCGAATGGGGAGAGTGATCAATGGGCATGTGATCATTGGCAAATTGTTTGCAGATCATCATAAGGAGGCACAATGTTTACCCCGAACCTAAGTAATTTGACCCTTTCTGTGACCCTAAATGTACCTGTTTCCTTGTACTAGCCAACTCAGCAATTGTGACGTGGTTCTCCAAATAGCCAAGTCAGGACCAGACAATCCATTGATTGACTTCATGATTATCGATCTAAGCAATTGGGATACGATGACATGCATCAACTGAGGCAGCGAGCCTGACCTCCCGCAGCATGGGCTGTTGAATGTCAATTCTAACTCGGGTGTACCTTGATTCGGCAGTGGATGTCCCAAAAGTGACAATATAAGGCACAATGTCACACCCCATTTCTGTAGAAATACATAATGCATTTCTCTCAATAATACTATCAGCCCTCAGGGAAGCTACCATATAATTTATTCCGTATTTAGATTACAATATTTATTCACAAAGTTCGAATGAATTAATGCAACGTTGCATTAAGTCGATTCTCGCGCCCTCTATGGGCTGAACATTATTTCAAGAGTACCCCACAGAGTTATGTCCCTTGGAGGGCTCTTAACGAATATCGTAAGCACAACTTGTGATTGAAACCAGTACGGCAAACACCGACAGCACCGCGTGCGACAGTTTTCGACGTACGGAACAAGCGTTTACACTCCATATATGGCAAGTGTTATCTGTTTGGAAGCTGTTCGCCTCGAAGTTTCAATTATCGATTTCAGACAAGTCGTAAGGGATAAATAGCCGTTTATTGCATCAACAGGAAGCTAATGTGAGTGCATATATATGCCCCAATATATAAAATATAGGCCAAAATATTGTCGAAAATGTGTGGCATTAAAGTCTTTAGAGTCTCCAATTACCGAGCGTTTCTTCCAAATTACTCAATATGACGTATTTAAGTGAAATGCTCATAAACCAGACTGATACGTCATATAGAAAACAAGACGCATACAATAAATGAAATAACGAAATGTTTTCAAAACATCTCCCGACAAATCCGCCTGTCTCGAGCTACAGATAACGTAATATGCCTTCGACCGTCCTGGGAGCTGAAACCTGTCAATTTTTGGGAAAGTCAACGGTTAAAAGTTGGGAAATCTATAAGACAACCATCCCACGAATACATCTAGAAAAGTTTTCTGTCAAGAAACTCAACAAGTTTGAAGATTAAACAACATTTTGTTCTGTGGAAGGCGTGTTACACTCTCGTCTTAGTAGAGTACAGCAGTTCCAAGATGGATAACTTTAGTCGAAATCCGAGTCTATGAAATGTGTCAATCTCTGCATCGGCTACTGGGACCAACCTCTCAGATTGATTAGGAATGCATGGATATAACAAGTCAGCTTGAAGAAGAACATTTAGCACTGATTCCGGTAAGAAACTAGCTGCTTTCTGGTTCGATGGCATGGACGCCGTGTCCGACTTACTTGTCACACCTTCAGATAACATCTTTAGTCGGTATCTTGCTGTTTCTATTTCCCCGAATTCAGTTTCAACAACAAACAGGTTTTGGGAATTCAAGGGCTGTAAAATTCTTATCACTCTTCCTATTTGGTCACCGTCAACTTTAACTAGGTAAGTGACCTTGATCGGGGTTAGCCTAACGGCGGCTATGTTTGTTTACAAACAATGCAAACGATTGTTTGGTGGTTTTTTTAAAGATTATATAATTTAAAAAACTACTATTTACAACGCAGTTTTATTCCAAAATAATAATAAAAAGAATATTCATATTCTTTAACCTTAATGTTTTCTTTTTTAGATCTCGGAATGTGTGATTACATTACTTAATGTCAATTTATGAATGAATCGATGAAACTTTATCAATGAACGTAGTGTGTGAAAGTAGTTCCGACATCCAATGAAAATGTACAAATATACGATCAACCAATCAACGTCGAGAATCACTTAATTGCACACTGTGTAAATATCAAAAAGATATTACACGGGATCTCCTCACCCGTGTGGGTAATAAACATATGTATACTTTATTTAAAAACCTGCCAGCGAAGGACAGTATAACGACTAGACAAATAGATTAGAACTAGTTTGAGTTCAGTCTAAAATGTTAAATCATTTCAAAACAACACAATATAAAATCGGGCTATAGATTGCCAACAACTGAAGTTAGATCACCATACTAGAGACCATGGGGACTTCGATTCATAACTAAGATGATCCCTTAGTACTGCAATTAATTAAAGATTCCAGTGTGTGATATATTGACCCAGTAATCGATACATGGAAGGGTTTGCATGGGATTTCTTACACTGTTATTCCTGGAAGTATTGTCGCTAACTTGTTGAAATATTGAAAATGTTTACTTCGTGAATCATCAGAATTACCTTTTTTGCAGATGCTCTCTCAAAGCATTGACGATCCTCCTTTGATCCAACCAGAAATCACAGTGGTTACAGCTTATTTCAACATTGGTTCCTTCGCCAAAGGAAGTAGTGCTAACATGTTTACGCCGGGCAAATATATGCATTGGATGAAAGTATTTGGCAACATAAACAACAACCTTGTCGCATATACCGATTCGAAGGATGTGTACGATCTCTTCATGAACCTGAGACGCAGGTTTCCCAGCAATATGACGATAGACAGACACAACCTATGGTTCTTCACTTTGGCTAAAGAGATCCGTAGTATCTACAAGCAGCCGAACTATCCAAGGCATCAACCGAACACCGTCAACGAGAACTACTCATGTGCAATGCATGCTAAGTTTGAATTGGTCAACAAAGTCTTAGCGGAGAAGCTGTTTCCAACAAAATATTTCTGCTGGCTAGATATTGGACTTTTCCGGGCTCTTGCTGATGACAAGAAGACCTTCAAGCTCCAGATTCCCAAAGAATGGGATCAACGGAAAGTAGCCTATAGTGCAGTATCCCGTTTTAACAAACAGACGACAATCGTAGATGTTATTAAAAACAATATGGTGTGGGTTGGAGGCGCAACGTTTTTAGGAACACCCGAAGTGCTTCTTAACTACACGGAAGACTACATGAATATGGTCAAGATGCTGTTAAATCAACGCTTGATGAATACGGATCAGCAGGTTATATATTCCATGTTCCTACCATCCTCACAGGTTAAACCCAGAGTTCAGATACAACTATTCTCCCGCGAGCACAATCCTTATGACTATTGGTTCTACCTTGGGTACCTGTGCAGGGAGACATGGTTACAAACCCAAACTCCTGTGAATAAAACAGCCTAATAAACGACATCCTTTTAGCCATGGTTCTATCAGTTGGTCCCCTAAACACTTATTCATTACAAAAAAATACAGTTTAGACGTATATATACTCAGCAGCAAAAACAAAGTCAGTACGAATTCAAACTTAGATAGGCACTTTAATCAAATCATTACAGAAATGGACATAATAAGTGGATCATCGATGAATAACTCAGCACAATTCCAAGACATTACGTGAACGTTTGCAGTCCATTCAGACTCTTGACTTCAGTATCTAGTGTGACCAGCACGAGCGGCAATAACTGCAGCACAGCGTCTATGCATGGAGTGCACCAATCGATTGATGAAAGCCATTGGCACCTTGAACCACACTCTGAGAAAGGCCTGGTGCAATAAACCGGCTGTGTTCGGCCTTGGTATGACATTATTCAGTCTCCTCTGAATTTCACCCCAAAGATGTTCAACTGGGTTTTAATCAGGACTAAGGGCTGGCCACTGCATAATGTTGACACTGTTCTGCTGTAGAAAGTCCCATGTAGCTCTGGCAGTATGGGTCCAGGCGTTATCATGCTGGAAAATGTTGTTCCGGTGACGTGCGAAATGTGGTATGACGTGGGGTCTTAGAGCTTGGTCGATGTAGCGCACCACTGTGATGCCGCCTCCTCTCCCTGGACCAAGGTTCTGGGACACAACAGGACCCACTCTCTGGTTCAGGCGTATTCCACCCCATACCATGATGCTTGCACCTCCCCATGAGTCTCTTTCTATAACACATTGGTCTCAGTAACACTGGCCACGTCGTCGCCATATTCTTGTTCTGCCATCTCCAGTTGATACGCAGTACCGACTCTCATCTGTGAACAGAACAGTTCTCCATTGCCTGTATCGCCAGTTTTGGTGTTGTAGGGCAAACTGTAGACGTTCACGCCGATGACGAGGGGTGAGGATAGGTCCACGGTAAGGTCTACGCCAATGGAGGTTCCCGCTGTTAAGACGTCGGCGTACTGCATCAGTAGTGATTGGTCTTCCGTGTGTTCCCCCCTGTCTGGCGTGCTTTTTCGGATGCCTGCATGAAGGGATTCTGTACATGATGTCACACAACATGGCAGTCTTGTCGTCTTGTCGTCACACTTGGTCTACCAGTACGGGGGCGATCATTTGTGGTGTTGGTGGTCCGGAAACGTTGCTGCAGCCTGTAGACAATCCGAACGTTGACCTGGAAGTGATTGGCAACGGCTTGTGCAGTATGGCCAGCTTCAAGTCTTCCTAGCGCCTGGTTCCTCTGAGCTGTCGTGAGAAGGAGCATCCTGCTGCGTTGTAATGTGAATGTTTCAAGCAGGTTTGGGGGGTGCATTTTATAGGGTGGTCCTTGTGAACAGCACGTGCAGCATGAGTTGCATGAGTAACATGGTGAACACCGTACCATCTCCAAGATCAGGTTGCGTTTTTGAAACCATTTCCTGGGTTCCATTCTGATTTTGGGAAGGAATGTCTTTGCTCAGGTAAAGTTGGAGATGTTGTCAAAAATATACAATCAAAACATTAAATGAGTTTACAGTAATCTGTTTCTGCGAAGAATAATTCAAAACTGACGTTTCTTTTTGTGCTTAGTATATATATCTTTATTAACACAGATGGCTTCGGTGAGTGACATTTTAGAAGTTGAGAAGTAAACTATTGACAAACTTAATGAATGACAACTTCTCTATTTCGTGAGTGAGACGTGTAGATACAAAGTTTTCTACCGTTTTCAAGCAGGAATGTAACATGAAGAGGAGGGGACGTATATATGCTGAATGTAGCAAAGAAAACAACATAACATAATTGGCATCATTAGCTAAACTGGCTTAAGGACAAAATTGGAATTCTGAACTTAACCATTATCTTATGATGTACAGAAGTACACCACACACACAGAAGCACCACACATGGGGGCGTGGTGGGCGAGCTGTCTAAGGCGCCAGGCTAGTGATCCAGCGAGCTTGAGGTGTCGGGATCGAGCCCACCCGTCACCTGGTGTAAAAAACCTTGGAGTCAACTCTTCGTGCAGACTCTTTCAGTGTCGTCACAACCCCTAGTGTACAGCACACAACCCTGTGCATTTTAAAGAACCCACGAATCCGTTGGTAAATGGCAAGATGGTGCCACATGAATACGTGCAAACACATAGTTGCGGGTGCAGCAACGTGCAGTAAATTTGGACTGTGTACTCTGACTATATGTGTCCCAGTCATCCCAGTTGTAAATGGGTACCATAATAAGGATGGGAAGACGACATCAACTCGGTGCGCCTAGTGGCTGCAATAGGTGTATAATCCCCAGGGAGTTGATTGATAATACGATGTGCCGTTGATTGAGGGGAAAAAAAACAACGCCTTAATCATGTGCTCGTTGGGTGGATATGTGTGCTATATAAATATCCAATAATAATAATATATAGAGACATAGCGATCATGAGCACAAAGGGAAAGGTGTATGCAGATACGCGAGGAAGAGCCAGTGCATTAAGGCCATAATGTGCTTATGAGACAAACGTGTGAGAATAAATGGTCGTCTCCATTTAACCCATCAACTTTCGCTGTGGTGCAGAGAAATGTCAACTGTGTTCAGTATAAGCGGAATGTTAGAATGTTACAGCTGTGAGGAAATTTCATGATAGTGGGGTGAATCGTCCAAAGGGAGATAATCATGTTTATATTGTAAAGCAGTGTCCACCAGTGAATGACGGTGTATCTGAAGAGTTACCTACCCTGGTACAGCGCAACATATGCAGGGAGGACAACTGTTGACACTTTGTTCAGATCATTCACCAAAGGCAAAGGAGAATACAACATACAACTTTGATTCGTGGATATAAGGGAAGTGCGACGAAAATCGAGTAGTAAATGCACGATTTCATTTTGTATATTCATTGATTCAGCAAATTGAAAATGCCTTATATTCCACTCGTGAATGAAGCGTTTGTTCACCGAAGCCATTTGCAACCATAACCCATTCGTGTACACACAAAATGTGACGTCACCTTGTTTCGTGGATAACGTAGTCAGTTACGATATACCGCATATATCGCTATATGAAAGCAGACGCCGAAATATGCGAAGGTTAGAAATTTACTTGACATGTTGTACAAATAAAATTTGGTATTAGTGGCATTAGTGATCTTGGGCTATTTATATCAGTGCTGGACAATTAGATTTAGTGTATTTACGTGTAATGCAGAAAATTGAAACACTTAATCAGTTTAGTGCTAATCAACAAACACACACAAACAAACAAACACAAACGCACCACACAAACACACACACACCACACGCGCACACACACCTACTACTGGTTTCCCTTGTTATCTTAAAACTATTGTTGTTTTAACATGTACATATATAGCTGTCTGTTCCTAATTGTTTCATTCACCTGATGAAGGAGTAAGAATCTACTTCGAAAAGTCGTGTCCATCACAAAAAAAGTTGACATCCATAAAATTCGTGCCTAAACCATGACCATCGATTTACGCAATTGGGATACAATGACATGTGTCAGCGAGCCTGGCCAGCTGATGCCAGCATGGTTTGCTGATGACTAGTTCCAACCCGGATCTTCACAGGTGAAGTAAGAATCAAGTGATGTAATGTCTATCGGTTGCAATGACTGCTCCCTACGTTGAAATACAAGTTCTATAACCACTCCCTATGACTTTTGTATTCTTGAATTGTATTGTGGAATGCTGGGTAATAAACGACGGCATGGTTGACCTTCGTTGAGGTTGTTTTGACTTGGCGTTACCTAATTTAGTTGGATCAGAGTGCTACGAGCACGGCAGCCACTACATCCCTATTAGCATGTACATATACCTCAAATATGGTGGGGTAGCCGAGTGGTTAAAGGGTTCGCCCGTCACGCCGAAGCTCCGGGTTCGATTCCCCACATGGGTACAATGTGTGAAGCCCATTTCTGGTATCCCCCGCCGTGATATTGCTGAAATATTGGTAAAAGCGTCGTAAAATTAAACTCACTCACTCACTCCCTCAAACTACAGTTCTCCTTACGTAAAGTGTTCATGCTGTTGATCATATTGTTGAGTGCAGCGTTAAACAACAACTGAACCATACCAAGCCAGTGTTGATGATATGGACTGGCCTTGCCGTGCCCTAAACTACAACCCAATCGATCACATTTTGCAGTAGCTGGGGAGACGAGCGCGACAACACATAAATCAACCAAGACCCCGATTCTCAAACAAACTTAAGTTTTTACTCAAATTTGATAAGACACGGGAAAATGCATTTCCCAGAATGAACTGAAACCGATTCAAAACTCAAACATAGTGAACAATTTGAGTTTGGTGAATAGATTACTTAAGTTTGTATGGGTTTTGTATTTTAACAATGCAGTTGAGTTTAAAATTCACCTGTTTCAAATTGTCAAACTCAGTTTTAAAATTTGAGTAAAACCTAAGTTTGTTTCGAAAAGTCGGGGCCTGACCTTGCAAGAACTTTGGTTCGACAGGTTGTTATGTTTATGGTGCGTCGTCGTCTTGCCGTCACGGCGGCTCTGCGTCACACGTTATTGAACAGTTCTGTTCAACAGTTGTATCACATACACAGATCATCATAAAGAGGATTAAAAACCGAATTGTTTGCTGGATTGGACACATTAGAGTATAGTTTCATGAGGTACTGCATCGGAATCGATGTGAAGACTGTAAATTGAAGAGATTCTGAAGGGCCCGTCACCATTCTGCCTATCCTAATTCCTCATGAGTTACATATACATCTCAGGCGTTTTGTGTAAGTTTTATGTACGTTTCTATGAACGGATCCACGTTTCGAGCAGCCCATGATGACAAAAGGTTAATTTTCATGCTATGGAATTTGCACTGGTAAATGATAACAGCGGGAAGGAGCCGCCTTTTAATAAATCGGGAATACGATCGGAAAACGCTTGGCATTCGTCGGAAGTGCGTTAGGCATGCGGTCGGCATAAGTTGGGTGCGTCCAGAATACGCTCGGCATGCGCACTGCATGTGCAGCTATTTGCAGCAATTCTTTTGTGCCTTCATAGATTTTTCTAAAGCATTTGACAAAGTTTGGACTGTAGACCAAATTAAGACAAACTGGTATCAAGAGTAAAATACCGACTTTAATACAAATATGTATAATGATTTAAAATCCTGCGTTATAGTAAAATCTGCAAGATCAGATTTTTCTGATTGTCTTTCAGGAGTTTGACAATAAAAAAACTTGTCTTTATTTCTAAATGACGTAGAATCCTACCTGGAAGAACACGCATGTGTTGGTGTCAGTGAGTTTATTATTTATTTCAAACTGCTAGTTCTACGGTGATTTACAACATTTGCTGTATATTGCGACACATGGAAAGTTAAAGTAAATATTTAGTAAGACTAAGATGATTGTGTTTGGCTCCGGACCTGCACCTTGTAGAGAAATCGTTTGCACTATATGATAATAAGATAAAAGTTATAGACACTTACTGCACAGAAATGGTCGTATGTATTTTGCTGTTAAATACGTAGCTGATCTCGGTATGAAGGTATTAATAGCGCTAATAACACGTGCTAGAAATGCCAAATTGCCACTAGATCAGCTCCTTTCGGCATTTATTTAGTAGCACCAATATTGTTGTATGGATATCATATACGGGGACATGAGAAGACATTCGTACAGAATGTCCAGGAAATAGTGAGTGAGTGAGTGAGTTAAAATTTAAAGTCACTTTGGCAATATTTCAGCCATATCGTGACTAACACAAGTTATGGATTAACAATAAGTAATGATAGATTATAAAATCCTGTCAACAAAGGACAGTAAAACAACTAGAACATCCCAGATATAAATGTAAAACTAGTAATTAAATCTAAAACATTTTTACTATAGAGGACAACACAATATAAAAATAGGCTATAGATGGCCAACAACTGAGGGTAGATCACCATACCAGGGACCATTGGGACTTACAGTACCTTTGCTACCTGCATGGAATCCAGGAAATAGGAACTGAAAATGGCTGAATAAATGGAAAAAAAAATACATTGAGTAAAAATTGCAAAAAAATATTAGATATATATACCTGTGTTAAATTATCAGTGTGCAGACAATGTCATTGACATAAAAACTTATGGACGGGTGTGGAAAGAGTGAGGTAAAACACGTGCAAAGTATCTGAGTCAGCTGAGATTATCCTTCAAAAACATCATATGTAACATGATAGGAAGAGTACATATAAAATTTCTCAAATTAGCTACTGGTTTTAAATATAACACACCTAATTTCTTGGTGTAGGGGAAACTTGGTAGAGAACCCATTCAGCCATCAAATTTCGAAACCACTAATTTCGTATTGGTGTACATTGAAATTCTCGCATCCAAATAACAAAATAGTAGCTTTTATTCTTGAATATATTACTAAACAAAACAAAGCATCAAATAACCATGTTTGGCTAAGTCATACTAAACATATTCTTTGTAAGTGCGGATCGTCTGATGTTTTTGACAACCCTCATCTTTGTTCAAAATAATGGATTATTTCCAATGTTGAATCAATTTTAAAAGACCATTTTTTTACAATCATGGACGAGCGACGTGTAAAATTATTCTAAAGGAATATATTATAAAGTTCCCATCGAAACTAGGAGATGGCAAGATACGCCAAAGGAACACAGATTATATAACTTATGTGATCCACATTTGATTGGAGATGAGTTTCACTATTTATTTAAATGTAATTATTTTGCAGACATACGTAAATCATTGTTAAAAGAACCCTATTGTTCCTGGCCGAATTTGTCAAAGTTCCGTCAACTTTTTCAATTATCAAATCTACCCTTAAAAAATGTTTCCAAGTTCATTAAGATTGTTTGTAAACACTTTAATTGATGTATCATTCAGGCATCTTGTTGTACATTTTGTATGTACTCTTTTATTTAAATATCTGGATGTTAGCAAAGTTATAGATTTTGTCTCAAAGAGAAGAAAAAAACCTTCACCTAGTTTGCAAAGAATCTGATGGCGGTCGAAAGCTTTTTAGGACAGTGGATGAAACTTGTGGTAAGGGAGGGTGTTTTATACAGGAAGAAATTACATCAAGGTGTTTGGAGATATCAACTTTTATCTTCCAAAACTGTGTTCCACAGGAGATATCGCTTGTGTGAGATCAAACGATATCTCCTAAGAGATATCGTTTGACAGTAGATTTTGTACAATGCCCTGACAATGATATGACGTCATGTACTTGATGACGTCACAATGCTATGACATCACTTCACTGCAAGTCTAATGGCAGTACCATGTTCAGAGATGTACATTTTTCATTGAAAATTAACGAAGAGTGATTTTGGATGATAAATAGAATCTCACCCTCGTGTCTTCTGATATCAAATATATCAACACTCGTTGATAAAGTAAAAATATCCTCGGCAAGCCTCGGATATTTGTAACTTTATCAACTCGTGTTGATATAATTGATATCAGAAGACACTTGCGTGAGATTCTCTATGTATTGCCAACACAAAGGAGGAAATTTGTTTTGGATGCTCTACATGATGATATCGGACAAAACAGTAGATTTAGTTCAGTCAAGGTTTTGCTGGCCAGGAATTTCCACATATATCGAAACAAAGATCAGGCTTTGCAGTATTTACAGAAAAAAGTTCTCCTAATCATGTTGCAGCTCCACCTTTGAATAGCTCCACAAGTCAACCTAAGTAATTAGTTTGTGTAGATTACCTTTCGCTTGAGGAAACAGGTAGATATGAACATATTTTAGTGATTACGGATCAATTTACGAGATTTGCATATGCAGTTCCAACCAGGAATCGAACAGCTATTACAACGGCTACGGCCTTATTCGATTTCTTTCTTCACTATGGATTTCCAGCACAGCTACAAGAACACTGCATACGGGATTGGGGACTCGAATCGCGAATCTGACTATTTTGTCATATTCGGGATTCGAATCCCGAATTTAATTTATTTTTTCATTTTAGGTATTTTTCTTTAGCACATTCGGCACTCGGCATTCGGTATTTGGTATTTAAACTCTTATTATGCATTTCTTTTATACATTTGGAATTCGGACTTTCAGCGTCCTTGTAACTATAATCTTTGCACCTTCATCTGTCAAATGTATCTATCCTCGATATTGCCGTGCACCTCGGAGATACTGAACGGTCCTGAAACTCTTTCCTGTTTGCAGGCGTCAACCCTCGATGACGATCGAAGAAAGACGAACAATGTCAATATTCATTATTTCATCCCCCTTCTAATGTACTAGGTGCTCGTTGTGTACTGGGTAACTAAAAACATAAACAACCTCAATCTGAGTTTTCTTAACATTCGGGTTTCGGGATTTGAATCCCAAATCTGAATATATTTTTTTTTCATATTCGTGATTCGAATCCCGAATCTGATTTTTTTCATATTCGGTATTTTTGCAGATTGGAAACTCGGCATTCGGTATTCGGTATTTAAACATTTTTTATGCATTTCTTTTACACATTTGGAATGCGGAACTTCAGCATCCTTGTAACTATTCTCTTTGCAGCTTCATCTGTCAAACCTATCTGTCCTCGACGTTGCCGTGCATCCTCGTAGATAGGGGAACGGTCCTGAAACTCTTCCTTGCTTTTATGCACGAGCTATCGTTGAAGACCGAAGAAAGACCAATAAAGTCAATAATTTGAAATACACTTGAGGGCAATAATGCATCAATGGCTATATGAGATCAAATGGAAATTAAGCAAGGAGGAGATCTGTTTGTTTGTTTTGTAATTCTGGTAATTGTATTACACATTCCTTCTTACTGTTCATAAGAGAATTTGAGATTGACACATTTTAGGGCAATAATGCATGAATAGTTAGCTGAGGTAAAATGTCAATTAAACAAAGTTTGTTTGTTTTGTAATTCTGGTAATTGTATTGAACATTCCTCCTTACAGATTATGGAGTGTGATTGTAAGACGTTTATCCATTCTACACGGCCAACTATGGGCTTTGTTGATGAGCAAATTTGAGATTGACTCATTAGAGAACTGAGCTCATTTAGAAACAGTATATAACAGCACCCACATCTCAGAAAGGTTCATATCCAAAATGGAGTCTGAGAGAGAGTTGCGTTTGAGACGTCACCTGTATGAATTGTACAACACCAACAAGCGAGTATTGATTCCAAGACATGAATATCAAAAGACCATAAGTGAATTGCTGGAAGCTGAATCATCAGCAAAGAAGTCCTCCCATCAGTGTTATCTGCTCAAGAAGTATGCAGTCCTTCAATGCGGTGATGTGAAGAAGTTGACTAGGAAGAAAGAAGAGCATGAAGATCCTGTATATTTCGTCTCCATTGAAGACACTTTGGGCATTATCCAGATCCCATATTGCAACTGGGCATGGTGGTAGAGACAATATGCTTAAAGAAGTTACCAAGATGTATGCCAACATCACGCACGAACCCCTGAGTTTCTTCAAGTTTCCAGCATTAAATGCCAACAGAAAAGGAAATGGACAACTACCAAGAGTATTGTTGTTCGCTCCATCATCTCCAAGGACTTTGGGGCACGAACACAAGTCGATATGATTGACATGCAATCCATGTGTCAACGTAAATTCAAATGGATTATGCATTATCAAGATCATCTGACTAAGTTATGTGTGCTGAGACCGTTGACCTCCAAGAAGTAGCGTATCAGTTGGTCGACATCTTCCTGTTCATTGGTGCACCAGTTATCTGGCAGAGTGACAGTGGTTCAGAGTTTACTGCTGCTGCAATTGATGAGGTGTCACCGATGTGGCCTAGCACCAAGATTATACGGTCAACGCTCAAGGTTCCGTTGAGCGTGCCAACTGTGATGTGAAGGACATGTTAACAGCCTGGATGTCTGACAACAATACCACTGACTGGACCATGGGACTCAAGTTCAAGCTACCACAGCGGAATCACGCAAACACCATTTGCTGCCTTTACTGGATTAGATGCACCAACTGGAATAAATTCCTCCAAGCTCCCAAATGAGATGTTTGCAACAATGAAGACAATGAAGTAGATCTCATCAATGCCATCATCGCCATGACACCTACTTCAGACCAGCCAGCACCAGATGCGCCACCAGTTACTGTAGCAGAAGCAGCCATGCCAGATCCAGATCCACCTGTTGTAGCAGCCATTATATATCCACCAGTTGTAGCCGCCGTTCCAGATCCGCCATCATCAGCAAAACTCCTTGTTGCAAAGAGACGTCAGCAGATCCGTATCCAGAGGAAGAGGGCAGTAGACTCTCAGTTGCAACAGGCCGAGAGCATGGTGAAAAGAGGTAGGGTTGTTCTGTCTGAAGTTCAATTTAGTGACAACGTTATAGTTCCCATCCCATCCGTGGACAGAGGTAGAGCGCAATAGTGCAGTGGCAAGGCGTCAGCCTGTCACGCTGAAGGCCCAGGTTCGATCACCGGTGGAGGCACCAAGGTTTGTGTCCCGAGGTTGGCACATTTGCGTAGTATCCTTGGACAAGATACTTAGATCCACATTGCCTCAGTTCACCCAGCTGTAAAATGGGTACACTTGAGGATGTGCTGGCAATTTGAATGTTTCGTTCCTTGCGCCTAACAGCAAGTTTGATTAAATGAAATGCTCATCAGGGAGTTGAAAGAGTATCGGAAAGTACGATAGTGTACTATGACCGGGGATAGTAATGTACGTAGCACCGTGAGCAGGCCATGTGCCTGGATATGAGCGCCATATAAGCGGACTATTACTATTACTATTAGAGCTGATCCCTACAACTTGATTGGTCTGATTACTGACATTAATTACAGTCGCATGTTCACAACTGCTTTCAAAGCTGGTGTTTTATCTGGAAAATATTCTCGTAATCAATTTGATGTGAGCTACACCTTAGAGGATACGTCTACTGAAAAACCGGTCTCCTTACGCTCAGCAGTCCAGTTTGGATCAGCCTGTGGTGGACAAGGCTTTATTAAGTGCAATTCTGCTGGAGTCAAGAGGTGCCAGACCAACAGATGCAAGTGCTACAAGGCTGGTGTAAAATGTAAATCAAGGTGCAACTCATCATTGTCTTGTCAAAATAAAAAACTGAACTGATGTTCTCCAAACGTGTCCACCATACATTTCCTTATGCACATATGTATACATCTATTATGCTGAATAAAGATATCATAGTGGCAAATAAACGTCTCTATCCTACATAATACAAAAGTCTAAATTCACATCTTTTTGGAAGAAATATACCTCAAACTACACAGGTAGTGCTTTCAGGGAATATGTCTAAAATTCTAGTGTACTTTTCAGGGATTATGTATAATCCTTGCAATTTTCAGCAGTTGTGTATAATGTCTGATTCACTCAGGAATTATGTATATTTACTGACATTTTCTGTGATTATACATAATTCCTGAAATTTAAGAAACAAAATTATACATATTTCCTGAAAACATTTGAATAATTCAGTAATTATTACTGAAATATTGATATTACTTTTAAAGTCAGTCAGATTTTCATAGATATGTCTTCAGTTTTAGGAACAAGGTACAGCACACTGATTTTCATGAATTTGTATTTCATTGGGGGTTTTTTTGTTTGTTTTTAGGGGGTTGGGGGGCTATTATTATTATTCAGGATGGTTCACTTCTATTTCTGCTTCATCTAATTTAACAATATTGTATCTCTCGTGCAACCTGAAAAATATTTAAGTTCAATTCAACCATCAAAATTAAGACTGGCTTTAACACAGTTTAGATGCTCAAATGATTTTAAAAACAAATAGATCTGGTTTATCAATTGGGTCTGATTTTATTGACGTTTTATGTGAATTTTGTATGGAAAGGGAAGAAGATGAATATCAATATCATGTAATTCTAATATCTTATAAACAACTTCACATAAGGTATGTACCTGCATATTATTACAACTACTCATCAATGTACATGCATAAGTTTGTATCCTTAATTACGTCACATAATGATGAATTGTTATTTACGCTAGCTCTTTTTTGTACAAACAATTTTGGTTAAGAAATTGTGTAAACCACTAAGCTCTCTGTTAATTGTGTCATTAAAACAATTTATGGCGACTTTACTATTGGTCTCATCGCCAAGACATACGCAATAAACTCTGTTCTATGCGTGCTAAAAGCAGCGTAAACCTAAACTCACTCACATCCTGGGCTCTGGCACATGCTCCTCACGCACACAGGCTCCCGTATCTTTCCGAGGATTAAAGACTATGCTTTTGTTTTGAGATGCCCCCCGTCCCGAAATGTTTCACAGTGCAAAATAAATCTTGACAAGGCCGGATAGTTCGGTGTACCCCACCCGCCTGCTTTGCCGATCGCTACGCTACCACCGCATGCAATCGATTAAAACTTAATGTAAATATATTCAGGATGATTGGCCTATCGATCACCACTCATGACACCTATTGTTATTTCTGCAAGTCGATTGACAGCCGATTTTGACCCTCAACTTAACGATCTGGTCACAGATGGATGACGATAGGTCCGCACAAAACGAAGCAAGCCCTCTGATTGGTCGACGATTTAAAGTGTAAACCTCGCAAAGACACGAGGGCCTGTGACTGGCAGTGGCTCATGTTCATGTAATTTCCATATTACAGGTATGCAAGTTTGATTAAATGAAATGCAGTTGTTATCAAACTGCTATCTAGCATTTGTACTGTAATCCTCTACATTCTAGTAAATATATTTAGTTTTACAGCTTAGGTTTAGTAACCATGAGCTGTGATAATCACGTAAACAATTAAATGTCACGGTGATAGTTTTACTGTGTAATGTATGACACGATGGCAGTCGTGTTCAGGTAATTTCCATATTACAGTTTAATGGCACAATAACAGTTGTGACACCAGCCAAGTGGTCGAGTTCTAATCCTGTGACATCTACTTAAAATGGATTCCAGTCTACAAATGTAAGCGAAAACAAGTAGAGAGAGAACACCCAAATGAACTTCTCTTATTTCTTAATTTCTAATTAAGAGACCTAACCTACCTTGAAACGTTTTCAAATGACGTACGGTGTCATTGATGTTAGTAACAAAAGGTTCCTCGCTTTGATCATTGATCATAAGGTGGAAACATATGAGCCAAAGCCATTTGAAGACATGAATAAATTACACCTATTTCATGCCCTTAGCTTTTCACAGACCCACGAATATCCTAGTTAGAATTTGTTTGTCGCAACGGGATCGGGTGATCAGGCTCGCTGATTGGGTGCCACGTACCTTCGTATCCCACGTAGTTGTTGATCACTGGATTATCTGGCCGAGACACACGATTATTTACAGACCACCGCCATATAGCTGGAATGTTGCTCATTAGGGCAAACAAACAAACGAAAAGCTTATGACACAGCACGGACACCAAAACTGAAACTTCTGAAGAAGGCATGATGTGATGCAGGCGAACAGACAGAAACTCGGCTGTAAGTTGTAGAGTCGCAAAAGACACTATATGTTTCAGCTGGTTTTATCAGTTTAATATGTTTGGTTTTTTACTTGTAAAGTGACTGAGTTTAATTTTACGCCGCTGTTATCAATATTCCAATAATATCACCACAGGGCGCATCAGGAATAGACCTCACACGTACAATATGGGGAATCGGGGTCTTTTGTCTTTGGCGACATGAGAAACGCTTTAACCACCAGGCTACCCCAGCGCCCCTCAGTTGAAAAGATCCTAGTTATTATATCCAAAATACGAAATTCGCTGAAGCTTAGTCAGCATCCAAAGAATGCCACAGCAGGTTGCATTTGTAAAAGTAAAATTTCACAGATTACGTAAAAGCTGCTATGTTTCTTACACATTTGATCTATAAAAATCACCAATTTGGCGTTTTTTGCACAAATTCACATTTCACACGATATTTGTCACGCAGTTAAAATCTCACAACTCAGTCTTCATTGAATGCAAAATTATCCAACTCTTCTGGCGGCTCTTCATGACAGAATACCATTCTCCACTTTTGTCCGAAGGTACTCTTGTGGCGCATGGGTAATGCTGCATTTGTTCTTTCCAGCTCAAAGGCCAACAACATTCGAAAGTCTGACCGTTCTTGAAAGAGGCCTCGTCTACATTGAGCTTACAAACAGCTGTCAACAATCTTCAATCAGTGCATCTGTTTTTACTGGCAATAACAAAACTTTGGTGAGTTAATATTTTAGATTTGTGACCCAATATTCCATATATATGACTCAGTTGTATTGTATTGAAATCTGTACTGTGAGTCATTGTAACCTTGTTCATAGTTTATTCAATATATTATTGAATGCCATAAACTTGTCTGTTTTTCATTTTGCTGTTTAAAGGGGACTCACGGTAATTTATAAACTGCAACAAAATATTTTGCCGCTCCTTGTATTTCATGTTGGTCTTTGGTAAGAGTATGTGTGTCATTTTTTGGCGCAGATCCTAAGGAATCACTGGATTGTCTGGACCAGTCTTGATTATTTGCAGATCAATTTTACCTAAGTGAGAATATAGCCGAGAGCGACATTTAAAAAACCCAACAGAACACAGAAAACAAGAACACTTTTCTTTGTTGCAACAGTTTATTTAAATGTAAATCTTAAAATGTCTCCTGACAACGTTTTCATTCCAAATTGTGTTTTTAGACGTTTTTTTCTGACACACTAGAATCCCAATGAAAAAACGTCTTTCTGAAAAGCATTGCATGAATATTACGTGAAATTTGACTGGCCAAAGAGTACAGAATTTTGTCATGTTGCAGTGCAGCGCAATGGAAAACAGTGTTATAAATACAACACATTATTTCAGTAGGGGTCAGTTGTGTGCTAGATAATACATTAAGGTGGTAGTCTTTGCCATCATCCGGAATAATCCTGCTTAGTGAAGACATAGTTTGTGTGAAGGCTTCAATGTTGTTAGAGCAAATATTTCCATTCATTACAAGTTAATTCCTTTCATGAAGATGTCCACTGTATCTCGCGTCATAAGGGAGAAACACCCGGAGTAAAGTAGGATTTAAAAACAAATACACATGCACAATGTACATTATGAGTAAACAGAAAGGCAAAGTAATAGATATACTATATTGTGCTCTGGCAAGTAACGGGTAACACCTAAACAGTCGAAAAGGAATTGGGGAAAATATTTGAAACAATGTAATTTTCATTATTTGTACGGGGTAACAGATATAAATATTACAGGTGTAATACTTAAGTTACTGATACTAACACAAACTTGATGTAACAAGGCTAGAGCAGGATGCATTTTTTATATTGAGTGGAAATATATATGAGTAAATAGAAAGACAATGTAATAAATATGCTAAATTGTGCTCAGGCAAGTAACAGATGATATAATCGGTTACACAAAGAATCTTTGCTTACCGAGAGGGTCAAACACACTTATGAACACATTAAAACAGTTTAATTTATGCTCAAAACATATGTAAGTGCATATTATTTTATTATTTTTGTTGGGTAACAGACATAAATATTACAGGTGTAACATTCCAGTTACTGAAACCAACGCAAACCTGATGTAACTCAGGTTAGAGCAGGATACATTGTGTTTTTGGTTACTGAATGGACACCCAACAAGAACGGAAGTAAAATACATGGTGACAAAAATATCTTCATTGCTCGAATGTGTGTAATTCACCGAAACAAATAACCATCAGTAAACCAAGAAATAGGTATGGTTCTGATTTCAGGTTCTAATTCCATCCACAAACAACACAAATACATTCGCGTGTTCCATCTTTATCAATGTGCAGCATAAGAAGCATTATAATGATAATACTAATGATACTACTAAACCGCACCACTATAAGCAGATTTAATCCTGTTAAACATGTTTTTCTCACAGATGACTTCTCTGACAATGATTTACACTTTACAGTTATGTGAGTACTATTTCTTCAAAGTATAGCGATCAGAAATTTAAACTTGTCATAAAGTAACACTAAAGCATTTATACTGTCATAAAGTAACAATCAGGCATTTAAACTGTCATAAAGTAACTGTTAGGCATTTAAACTGTCATAAAGTAACAATCATGCATTTAAACTGTTATAAAGTAACAATCATGCATTTAAACTGTCATAAAGTAACAATCATGCAAATAAACTGTCATAAAGTAACAATCAGGCATTTAAACTGTCATAAAGTAACTGTAAGGGATTTATACTGTCATAAAGTAACAATCATCCATTTAAACTGTCATAAAGTAACAATCGGCCATTTAAACTGTCATAAAGTAACAATAAGACATTTAAATTGTCAACAAACAGCCTTTGACGATAGGCATCACACTAACTACTTCATTGCCCGAATGCGTGTAATAAAATAAATAATAACAATCAGTAAGATAATAGATAATATATGCAAACGATTTCAGGTTCCCATTCCATTCATTAAATGACAGAAATAATACAAATCGTTCAATAGTCCAAAAGAGATACATACATTCTTGTGTTCCAACTTTATCAATGTGCAGCTTATAATATTTTTTATATTTTGTCTATAATAATGATAATAATAAACTTCACCACTATCGGTACATGACCTTTGACATCATGTCATCCTGTTAAACACGTCTCTCTTCACTCTGGGAAAGAGTTACACTTTACAGTTATGCGAGGACTATTACAAGTCATAATGTAATAATAATGCATTAAAATAACAAACAGCCGTTGACGATAAGCACCAGTCCAACTACATGTATTTCAGTAAAAATATTAGACTATACAGTCTTCAAAGAAAACAGTGGTAGAAATACATTCCTTTGAATGCACAACCCAGTTAGAAGGCCAATTCTTTTACGCTAATTCAACTTAAGGAAAAGAGCCAATAACAATTTAGGGTATTAAGTAAACACTACAAAAAAGAAAATGTATTACTATGTAAATAAGTTTAGCGTGCCAATGTACGTGATGCCAATAATAAAAATGGAATGGACATTTTGTAACTTTGTAAATAAGGTCTTTGAATAAAAAAGTGATACACATGAAGGCAAGAATGTATGGATGATTTCTTAACTTTCAGGGACACGACGTTTGGGAGTATATTCTTTTCTTCTTCGTCAGATGAAAGAAAAACTAGGAAATAGACAGATATGCATGCATAATCTAGGAAACATAGCTTTACATGACAAAACTATGTAACAAATAGCTATATGATGAAAAAACCCTAGGAAACAAATAAGTATAAAGTAAATTAGGAGACAGATATCTATTCAATTGAAACAAACAAGACACCATATAGCTATATAATGAAGAGAAAAACAGGATTAGTTATAATTAGAGGATACCGGTGCCATCTTAACTGATTGCCTGACGTCACGCGAAAGTGTCTATGTCAAGGAATTGTGGGTAATATATAGGGGAACCCCCTATTTAATGGCATGTTACTAAAAACACTCACTTGGGGCGTCATTCCATAATGATATGCTAATATGTATTTGATACAATCGATAAAGACCATTCTACGATTCTGACTATATGAACCACGATCGGATAGTGATGATACGAGGTGTTCGTGAAAAGGAGAGTGCATCTGCACTTCTGATATCACCCGTCACAAACACATGCAAAGACAAGTTAATGTGAGATTGTATTTTGTGGGGCATGCTAACGAGTCCGCTTTTTGACTGCCTCTGTATTTAATCGAAATTCCTGGCAGTGATTTTCCGCATTTTTTTACGATTAATTTGACTCTCAGCATAACATCCTATCTACATATGGCAACTATGCTCTATGGTATACATTCAAAAACGGTAGAAAGCTTCATTGGAACAAATAATCGTTTCGGGATTTGTTTGTATATCCCTCTGAGTTATATCCAAAAATTATTATATATAAAATGACACCACTGCATCGCTTTACCTTCTTGGGAAAGTAATGAAATTGAAAGGTGAATTCCTTTTCACGGTGCTTGTGCCATTGTGCTAATATCGACTAACATTAAATCTAATTATATATGTTTTAAAAATATTTGGTTCCAGTAAATAAACAAAACACTATTCCTGATGTTTAATTAGACTTATCTGCTGGACAAGTAATCTGTTTTAAGGTTGGTTGTTCTATAAATTCTATAAATACTTAATTAATAGCGCTTTCATGTTAGCCGACTTACGACCGCTGTTGACTTTACGTTGACTTGCCTGTGCCTGTGTTTGTGACGGATACCACCGAGGGACAGTATAGGATTTTGTTTTCAAAATACCGATATATAATTATAAAATATGAGGAAATGACTGAGCTGTGTTGATTTCTATGCTGTTGTATACAGTTCAAATATCTATATATTGCTAAACTATGGCTTCGAGTGTGGAAAGTCATTGGAAATATTTCAGAGTGATCCGAGTTTACAAAGTCATATTACCATGACAAAAGTGAGTGAGTGAGTTTAGTTTTACGCCGCTTTTAGCAATATTCCAGCAATATCACGGCAGGGGACACCAGAAATGGGCTTCACATATTGTACCCATGTGGGGAATCGAACCTGTGTCTTCGCCGTGACGAGCGAACGCTTTAACCACTAGGCTACCCCACCGCCCCCCATGACAAAGGTATCAATAAAAAAGGTATTTACAGACCAAAAAATATACCCTATGATATCCGAGACTCCAGCCTAAACAGTCATTTATACAAATGGGAAATTCTGCCGAAGAGAAATCCGTTAACCTTCAATAATAACCGGATTTATTATCGATATCAATATAATAATGTGTTTTGTATAACATCTGTTTAAAGTATATCTTAATTTCAAACCAAGGGATCGGGAGGGTCGAAATGGCTGAGTTGGCATATCGTTGCATCCCATCGTATCGTTGTGTAGAAAGGATGCTCAAAATCAGATCCAGGCTTAATTAGTTCCTGATCGCCGTCATGTTGTTGTGAATACGCACGGTCAACCAAATGCCCAGTGGTGCAACGTAATTACCTCTTTTCCTTTTAGCTTTGAAAGTTAGTTTATGTAAAACTGTTCAAACCATGACGACATAAACCAACGAATCCGTCAACAAAGACACACAATAAAAAGCATCGTGTTACAGGTACCATTCCAACGGGACTCCCGTTTGATGGTTGACCCAATTTATGTGGGCTACAGGCATCATTCCAACGGGACTGCCGTTTGGTGGTTGACCTAATTTACATAGGTTACAGCCATCATTCCAACGGGACTGCCGTTTGGTAGTTGAGCCAATTTACATAGGTTACAGGCACCATTCCAACGGGACTGCCGTTTGGTGGCTGACCCAATTTATGTGGGCTACAGGCACCATTTCAACGGGACTGCCGTTTGGTGGTTGACCTAATTTACATAGGTTACAGCCATCATTCCAACGGGACTCCTGTTTGGTGGTTGACCTAATTTACATGGGCTACAGGCACCATTTACAGGCACCATTCCAAGCGGGACACCCGTTTGGTGGGGTTGACCTAATTTACATAGGTTACAGGCACCATTCCAACGGGACTGCCGTTTGGTAGTTGAGCCAATTTACATAGGTTACAGGCATCATTCCAACGGGACTGCCGTGACCTGGTACATAGGTTACAGCCATCATTTTACGGGACTGCCGGGCACAGGCGCCATTTCAACAGGACTGCCGTTTGGTGGTTGACCTAATTTACATAGCTTACAGCCATCATTCCAACGGGACTCCTGTTTGGTGGTTGACCTAATTTACATAAGTTACAGGCACCATTTACACGGGCTGCCCATTCCAACAGGCACCATTTCACGGGACTGCGTTTGGTGGTTGACCTAATTTACATAGGTTACAGGCATCATTCCAACGGGACTCCCGTTTGGTGGTTGACCTAATTTACATAGGTTACAGGCACCATTCCAACGGGACTGCTGTTTGGTGGTTGACCTAATTTACATAGGTTACAGCCATCATTTGGTGGGGACTCCTGTTTGGCACCATTCCAACGGGGGTGGAGCCAATTTACATAGGTTACAGGCACCATTCCAACGGGACTGTCGTTTGTGAGTTGAGTCAATTTACATAGGTTACAGGCACCATTCCAACGGGACTGCCGTTTGGTGGTTGACCCAATTTACATAGGTTACAGGCACCATTCCAACGGGACTGCTGTTTGGTGGTTGACCTAATTTACATAGGTTACAGGCATCATTCCAACGGGACTGCTGTTTGGTGGTTGAGCCAATTTACATAGGTTACAGGCACCATTCCAACGGGACTGCCGTTTGGTAGTTGAGCCAATTTACATAGGTTACAGGCACCATTCCAACGGGACTGCCGTTTGGTAGTTGAGTCAATTTGCATAGGTTACAGGCACCATTTTAACGGGACTGCCGTTTGGTAGTTGAGCCAATTTACATAGGTTACAGGCACCATTCCAACGGGACTGCCGTTTGGTAGTTGAGCCAATTTACATAGGTTACAGCCATCATTCCAACAGGAATGGACATTTGGTGGTTGAGCTAAATATAACACTATGATGTATGAGTGAGTTAAGATTTTTAGTCACAACGGCAGAATTTCATCCATATCGTGACTAAATTAAATCATAGATTCTTAATAGTTAAAGGTAAATTATAAAAACATGTCAACGAAGGACAGTAAAGCCACTAGTTTATCGTAAATGTAATTTTAAAACTAGTAATTAAATCTAAAACATTTTAACACTATAGATGAAAAGACAATACAAAACAGGCTATACTTGCCAACAACAGAAGGTAGATCACCATGCTCGGGAGACATAGAACATTTGCTTTCTGTATGGACCCTAGCTGGATTCACACCATCCCTTCAGCTGTTAGCAATTTATACATTAAAAGGATACCTATTCTGAAATAGTGGCAACTTTAAATTTACCTGGAATGTCTTTGGACCCTTTAAGGCGGACTATAATTTCACGCTACTTTAACTCCCTTTGAGAATACAGCCACTAACAATCTCTGTATCTAATTTAAACTACCAATTTTAAAATATCATTTATCTTTTTTCAAAACATATTAATAAAACTTTGTCAATCATTTCTATTTCTTTTTGGAAAAAATCAATAATAAGATGAAAATTAACATTACTAAAAAGATCTTCAATGTTTTGACATTGAAATATTTATCCCTTGTGATGGAAAAATCAACACAGTTAAGCACGAGATGCGTGACCGTGATTCTGTCATCACAAGGGATACAAAACGGAGGACCCTCACCTTTTATAAATATTCGTGTATATTTCACGCATGGCCAATGCGACATCGTCGCATAATGACCCCGTCAGATCTGGACCGACAACCCAAGTAGGTGTAACCAAGTAGGTGGTTGGTATTAAAATTAATTTGAAGTAATTTATTGATGCCTACTTGGGTGTCCCACTTCGCTTGCATTTGATCATGGACATATGCTCTAACCACTGCTTTATAATCAGATTGTGTTACCAAAAATGCCAAGGTGGCTGGGTAACCAACAGAGGACGATGTCGTTCGTATTGGCCAGCAGCAAGATCATTTATAATTCAATTATTTCTATTAAAAGTGGATTTTTACAAGCGAGATTTTGAATAGCCTCAATGCACGAAACAAGTCTGAAAACATTATCTATTGTTTACATTTAGTGTGTTTATTTATATGTTTAAGAGCTGTAAATATGGCGTTTGCCTCAGCTGTGAACATTGAACTGTCATCTCGTAATAGAAGATATTGTTCTGGATCCAATGACAGTGGCGCAAGACACTGCGCCATCATGCTTGCATCCATCTGCAATTAAGGATTTGCACGTATTATATTTACTTTTTAATTGATTAAGTTATTGTTGATTCTGTAATTCATTAGCTTGTAGGTGTTTTTTAAAAAAAGATGTTAGTTTTAGGTCAAATTGTGGCCATGGAAGAGAAGAAAGCAGGCGGGAAGGCGAAACTACTGAAGCAGAAAGGAAAGGGTTGTTTCGTATTCTTAGAGACGGAAGAAGAGACGACTTCTTCTTGTACAGAAGATCATAGAAAGGATTATAGACCGAGTTAAATGCAGGGTTAGACTCGTTACAATATAATTTGTGACAAACTATAAAGTTAATGTTATACGGCGTTGGTTAAGAGATGGCTCATCGGCCTCAACGTGGAGACTGTCAACAGGTGATGTTCTAAAGGAGCCAAGACAAAGTCTTGGACCTTGGTGGTGGACAGAATTTTATAGTTTTAAGTTGCCTTTACAGGCTCGATCATATACGATGGAGCCATAAAGTCATTTAAAAATAGTTCCGGGTCTTTACGTGATTTATATTTACGGCAGAAATGTATACAATTTGTGTTTGATTTTGAAAATTTAAAACCGTTATCTATTGACCATCTATGAATTTTACTGAGCTATCCACTGTACTGAGAAGCCTATAATATTTAGACAATTCTAAAATCATTAGACAACTTCGAAACATTAATCTTAAAATGAAGTTTTTCCAAGGTACAATGTGAATATTTTTCACCGTGAACCAGTACAAAACACGGAAGGAGAGAAAGCGGAGGACGGTCTATTTTTGAGCTGACCTTTTACATACAGTAGATGGTGTAGGTTGTCCAAGAATTGTCGTTGACGTGATGTGAAGACAAGGCTTTGTCGGTTAGCAGACAGTTCTCATCAGTCGGCGCTGTTGCACTGTAGCTGAAGTCGATGCATGAATGATGCTCGTTACAAACGATGCCGCAGTAGCCGACTGTCATTGCCGACGTGGTCAGGAACGGCTCGGACACCTTCACGTTCTTGGACGATGTGTAGTATGAACCTGTGGAAGATTCATTATTTTTATAGTGTGAACGGAATTTCTTCAACGCTATATTGATGCTATGCTGCTCAACGTCATCGAGTCACGTGACACACCACCTACAATGCCACAGAGTCAGACTACGGAGTCCATCTTTGTGTGAAAAGGTGACTCATCGTCAAGGATTGCTCGGACACCTTATTGCTCTTAGGCGGATTGTGGTATGACCCAATAGAAGATGCATTTTCTATTTGTACACGGATGTTGTTCAGCGTGCTAGTCTGCTGATTGACGGTCAAGGTCATAGGGTCACAGTGGCACACCACAACATGGTCACAGGCCAACTGATCAATCTAATTGGACAAAGGTCAACCTATTATAACTTGGATCTAAAGAACCAACGGAACGTATATAGTTCAAAAGAACATCACGAAAGAGTTTAGTAATACCTCTTACTAGAACGCCAAACTCCAATTTTATAAAATGTAAATAAATCAATTCTGAATGGCAAATCTGCCATTTATCATTTGATGACAAGCATCAAAGTTACGGCCACTGACGAGAAGATCCATTCAGTGGTCTCTTAGAACCAGCGGTGTTTGCGTGGGGCCCAGTCATCCTGGTACTACGCGAAAATATATTAACTCACTAACTTTTACTAAGCTCATCTTTTCTCAGCAGCAAAGGAAATCGTCAGTACGAATTCAAAATTAGATAGGCACTGTAATCAGATCATTACAGAAATGGACATAATAAGCGGTACAATTTCTTGACACATCGATGAATAACTCAGCACAATTCCAAGACATTACGTGAATGTTTGCAGTCCATTCAGACTCTTGACTTCAGTATCTAGTGTGACCAGCACGAGCGGCAATAACTGCAGCACAGCGTCTATGCATGGAGTGCACCGATCGATTGATGAAGGCCATTGGCACCTGGACCCGCACTCTGAGAAGGGCCTGGCGCAATAAATCGGCTGTGTTGGGCCTTGGAATGACATTATTCAGTCTCCTCTGAATTTCATCCCAAAGATGTTCAATTGGGTTTAAATCAGGACTAAGGGCTGGCCACTGCCCGTGTAGCTCTGGCAGTATGGGCACGGGCGTTATCATGCTGGAAAATTGACGTGCGAAATGTGGTATGACGTAGGGTCTGAGACCCTGGTCGATGTAGCGCACCGTTGTGATGCCGCCTCCTCTCCCTGGACCAAGGTTCTTGAACACCAAAGGACCAACTCTCTGATTCAGGCCTATTCCGACCATGATGCTTGCACCTCCCCATGAGTCTCTTTCCATAACACATTGGTCTGAGTAACGCTGGCCACGTCGTCGCCATATTCTTGTTCTGCCATCTGTATTTGATACGCAGTACCGACTCTCATCTGTGAACAGAACAGTTCTCCATTGCCTGTATCGCCTGTTTTGGTGTTATTGGGCAAACTGTTGACGTTCACGCCGATGACGAAGGATAAGGTCTACGGCAATGGAGGTTCGCGCTGTTAAGACGTCGGCGTACTGCATCAGTAGTGATTGGTCGTCCGTGTGTTCCCCATGTCTGGCGAGCTGTTTCAGATGCCTGCATGAAGGGATTCTGTACATGCTGTCGCACAACATGGCGGTCTTGTCGTCTTGTGGTCACACTTGGTCTGCCAGTACGGGGGCGATCATTTGTGGTTTTGGGGACCCGGAAACTTTGCTGCAGCCTGTAGATGTCCGAACGTTGACCTGGAAGTGATAATCAGATTGGCAACCGCTTGTGCAGTGTGGCCAGCTTCAAGTCTTTCTAGCGCCTGGTTCCTCTGAGCTGGCGTGAGTCGCGGCATCCTGCTGACGTTGTAATGTGACTGTTTCAACCAAGTTTGGGGGATCATTTTACAGGGTTGGTCCTTGTGAATAGCACGAGCAGCATGAGTTGCATGAAAAACATTCTGAGTTTGGAAGGAATGTCTTTGCTCAAGTAAAGTTGGAGATGTTATGCAATCAAAATATACAATCAAAACATTAAATGAGTTTACGGTTATCCGTTTCTGCGAGGGACAATTCCAAACTGACGATTGTTTTGCTGCTTAGTATCAAAGAGATTATGATTTAGAACTTTCACTCAATGGTTCACTCACAACATGGCTTCATAGTCCCTTCCCCTTGCACGTCAACATGTCCTATTCTGAGGTATACATTACGTGTGGATCGCCTTGTGACACGGACAAAGCGGACAGGGAAGGTAGCATTGCAGGTGAAGGTGAACTTATCACCAGGAGTAATGGTACTTGGCACATCCCCACACCACACCACCTGGACACCAGCGCAGAGGCTGAAATCTTTGTCCATCACCTCCACGGATACATTTGTCATGTCGGAATCTGTAAACAAATACTCGAGGGTATAGTCTGTTTGCAGTGAAAACGTACCGATGAATATCACTTTAAACAAAAAAGTAACTTGAATAAATGTGAAATTAAGATTGGGAATCCTCAAAATTTTTCCTTGACAACTGAACACTAAATCTCAGAATTTCATTCAACCTAGGATAAAAGTTGTTTAACAAACATAGTTTCAAATCGCTATTATTGGTTTGTATTACAAAGGGGTCTGCAAACAGACCATAGCTATCACACATAAAATGTATGTTGCTTACACGGTAAAGACCTTCTCACCTGTAGCGAGGTAAAATATGGTTTCTTTAAATGGTATTGTGTTGCGCCATTTTACCAAAATATATTAGGCGTCTTCAAATAAACAAGAGTGAAAATTCTGGTGAATGTTGTTGATATGGACTGTCATTGACAAAGAATAGATGTAATACATGGTGTGTTAGCAATCTTTGTATTTTATTAAACAAAGGTGATATGTCATGGATAAATATATGTACTTTGTCCGCCGTGGGGGACTGATGTGAGGGTGATGTTGCTGATGGTGAAGTAGCCCCTCAGGTCCACCTCCCACCATGACGGGTTGCCTGCGTTTGTCATTGCTCCGACTGTTAAATACGTCATATTCAGAGCAAAGCCAGCAACATACGTTCCTATGGTACTGCTCTGTTTTGCATCTTTCCCATTTGAAATACTTTCACCTGCAACGGAAATGTGAAGAGATTGAGAAATACAGAGGCACACACAGACACCATACACCACCACAGTCATGTACACAGACACAGGCAAACAGACACTCACAGACAGACACGCTGACATACAGATTCACATTGCTTGTTAAATTATCGTTCATTCCTCCAGCTAAGTTAGTATCAAATGCTGTCTTAGTTGAATGAAATTATAATGGGGTACAACGTGTTCTACATATCCCGCATATCTCTAGACATCATCCATATCTCTAGCTACTTAACAAGTGTAGAAGGGGAGCACAGCTCACATACCCCCGCTTCCAACTTTGGGACATGGAAATGACTGATATTGATATAAACTCTGTCAAAAAAGAAACGCAACCCCTGTCCTCAGATATGAAAAATTCGTTTGAATGAAGTTATTGCTTCCAAACTAAATTTTATTCGAATGTATTGAAATGATACACGTAATTAATGAAGATTACCATCCAAACAACTGCATTTGTACGCATAAGTGTATTTTATTGCTTATTCCGTCACAACGCATGAAATGACCCTCATGGTGACTTCGCACAAAAAAAACACATGCAAATCATGAAAATGGCAGTTAATGTAGGGGTGTTTAAAAGCCCATGTGCTTCCGTATTATATTCATTCATTTGTCGCCGAAAAGCTGTGTTAAAAAATGCCACGATTGAGTGCTGCCGACCGAAATATCGCCATTGGTCGTGTTCAAGCCGGAGAAAGTTTTGGAACTGTTGCACGGCACCTAAATGTTCACAAAACAACGTTATCCCGACTTTGGAGCCGCTACAACAACTTCAATTTGACCAACGATCGCCCGAGAAGTGGAAGGCCAAGAATCACGACCCCCCTTCAAGATCGGTACATCCGGGTCCATCACCTGCGTAATCGGCATGCCCTACCAACCGTGACTGCCACACAAATACCAGGTTTGAGGAGAGTGTCAGCTCAAACGATTAGGAACCGTCTGAAAGAAGCGGGTTTACGTGCCTGTAGACCAGTTGTTGGACCTGTACTACGCCCCCTACATCGACGCCGACGACTCAGGTGGTGCAACAACGTAAGGATACGGACTTTACAAAACTGGAGGCGAATCTGGTTTTCTGATGAATCACGTTTTCTTTTGCAACGTCACGACGGAAGACAGCGTCTGTATAGGAGACGTCATAAACGTTTTGCGCCCATCTGCGTCCGACAGGTGGACAGATTTGGCGGAGAAAGCGTCATGGTTTGGGGAACCATCTCATACAACCAGAAATCAGACTTGGTGATCGTTCCAGGGAACCTGACAGCCCAACGTTACATCAACCACGTGTTAGAGCTTCACCTTCTCCCGATTATTGACCAACAGACACAGATTTTTCAACGGGACAACGCCCGGCCTCATACTGCACGTGCAACAATGAACTTTCTGCAGAATTCCAACGTCAATGTCTTGCCATGACCCTCTAAATCACCAGACCTCAACCCTATTGAACACCTGTGGGATACTCTGGATCGACGCGTACGTCAACGTCAGCCGCCGCCACAGACGCTGCAACAGCTCGCCGTTGCACTGCAGGAGGAGTGGAGAGCCATTCCCCAGGAAAGAATCCGGCGTCTTATCCGTTCTTGTCCAAGGAGATGCCGTGCAGTGATTGCAGCGCGTGGTGCTCATACGAGATACTGAGAAAGACGCCCCCCCTGGTGACAAACTGGTGTCTGTGAGATGACTTTTGAAATGACAATTTTAAACATGCCCATCTGGGTTATTATTCTGCCAAATTTCAGACTTCTGTCTTAAATAATAAAAATGCCGTGTCGTCCTAAAACTTCAGATCAAAATCTCTAAAATACAGGGGTTGCGTTTCTTTTTTGACAGAGTTTATATAATGTGACAAGGATCAGCAGCTCACAAGTCTTTCTCCTTGACTCTACTAAAATTTACATATATGTTAGATAATAGTTTTGCCATGTACAGATTACAGTACTAATTTATGGAAACATTATTTTTTGTGTGTTTTCCGTGGAAACCTGACATACAATTGAACTTGTTGCACACAATAAATTGGACGTAGATGAAGATTGTTATTTTCTAGCACATGGCATATCTGTGGGTCATGATTAACTTGTGTATTAAGTTTGGTGAACCTAGCATGTATAGTTTCGATGATATGCTGTGGCCAGGTAACCATCAAACACATTTTGCACAAAGTCATGTTTCCATGGAAACAACAACAAAACAAAATTCTGAAAAATCTTTAAAATAGCAAAAGGCACATCAATGGGTAATGATTAACATTTGTGTGAAGTTTGGTGAACCTAGCATGTAAACTTTAAGAGTTAAGCTCCGGACAAAGTTTCGGGACGGACGGACGGACGGACGGAATGAACGCTATATACCCCCGTTACTTCGGGGGTTGATTTGTACATGTAGTACAGCAGTCCCTGGCACATTCCATGAAGCAATTTTGGCCGTAACAGCTATTATAAGCATGGGTGTTTTCATACATATTATTTTGAACCTTAATGAGTAAAATTGACAGTCACATCAGCAGTATTTCATCCATATCGTGACTAAGAAATTGTACAGTTATTAATGAAAAAAAACGTTAGCTAATATACGTACCTGTCTACAAACAGTCAGTAAAACTACTAGATTATCACAGAAATGAATTTAAAACTAGTATCCGCCTCAGTAGGTTGATGCTCTGGGGGATATGACTCTAATCAGCACACAAGTCCGTCTTGGGGTCCACACGATTTTATTCTGGTAGTTACAAGAGGTGGCTCTGAACTCCGAGTTTCAGTCCGAACTGCCCAGCACTGCTGGTTCACAATCATTTATACCATCCATTAATTGACATAGCTGACATTCCTTGCCCGTATCCGGCTTTCCCCAGATTCCATGTTTGGTGTAGATCCCTGTGGTCAGTTTGTATCTTTCGCCAGGGTATGTCTCCCCCCATCGGATTCTTGACCGATGGGGGAGGGGTGACTCATGTCGCCAATTCGGGTTCCCTAATATGGAGACCGATCCATGATTTTTGCCTCTGATATACGCCCCCCCCCAATATTTAAGGACGCGTCCACGCGTCCGGATGGGAAAGCAGGTGTGATACGGCAGGCCTGTCAGCTATGTATAATATTGTCTACAGATATGTTGGTATTTCAATTTGTCATTTATAGATGGACATAGAGTACTTGGCTTAAATTCGTGGCAAGTTACAATAATTTGCGTGAGGACCATTTCATATACATGTACATATAAATACAGACATATACAGGATTGTAGTACAAAAGTACATACTGACAGTACACAAGGTACAAATGACTAATTTATAATGTACAATATTGTCAACATGATGTTGATTACCTTATTATAAATGAGAATGGACAAGAAAAAAAAAAAAACCAACAAAACAACAACCCCAAACAAACACATGGATGTAGCGCTTGGCTTCGTTGATACGATACAGAAGGTGTATCAACGTTACAATATACCAATGAACACTCACAACGATTATGAGCAGTATTTCCACAACCGTTAAGAGTCGAGAGAAGGGTACAGTCGATATGGATAACTGGGTGGTGGGTCTGGTTGGGTAGTCCTGTCGAGTGCCCTGACGGAGTAATGGACATTAGCATGGACTAAGTACAAGTTAGTTATATAATTGGACTTAATTATTCGTTTGAATTTCCTGGCTGCTAGTTTCGATATGGTGAGATGGGGAGGGAGAGATAGACGCGTTGTTGAGACACGATTAACGACTGATAAGTTATTCCCTGGCCAAGTAATCGTGAGTTGATCAGCGAACAACCTGTAAGAGTCATTAATGACCACAGATGAAGGCGAATAGTCCTGGTGTGAGAGGGACAGAGCAAGGGGTGGTGCATTAATCTCAGCCACTTTCACACAAATGGACTCCGTGCCTGAAGAAAAGCTGATATATAGTATAGACGCAACTTTTGTTTTAAGTTTATACACATACAAACTCAGCGATAGGACAATAAGGAACATCAATATGAGGAGAACAATTTCTAATTTGAGATAAGCTTGAATACGGTCAAGCATGGAGGGGGTGGGGCTGGCAGGGGTGGAGGGAGTCCAGACGAGTATATCTGACTTGGTTAATGCTGTGACCGCAGTGATACCTGGGGCTAATAGTTGGACCCTCAGCTGACCAATTCTTCGATTCATAGTAAATAGTATAAATCCAAATATAATCAATATTCCCAACATTACCATATTGAGATACGTGAAAGGGTTGGTCCAACTAAATGTATTGGACTCTCCGCTCAAGGAATTTAGAAATAGTGAGTCGGAAGGATCAGTATAGATAATTTGGTCTGCCTTTGCTTGTGCAACCACAAGTTTGAGATTGACACTTAGTTGTTTATCGGTTTTGATAAGTTTGTTGAAAGTACTATTTGCCAAACGAAGTGGTGCCGTTTTGTGTCGAACCGATTCCTGAGCTAACAATGGGGGGATGGAGTTTTGGATTTGATCTGTATCGAAGAAATGGCGTAAGAACCCAATGTTTACTGGATATTCAATTTGGGTGACATTATTATGGATACTGCAGTCATTAAGACGTGGGGGAATAGTTTTATTGCTTGCAAGTAGTGAGCATGAACAATACATGGGGGCGAGACACAAACTACATCCCTTGTGGGTCTTAACCTCTCCTCCACATTTATACTTGATATCAGGTACGTTTTGTAAAACGACTTTACCCGACCTAAGTTCAAAAATGTCTGGTTTAGTGCCATTTGGTAAAAAATGAAAGTCACATAATCTATGTACCAAATCGATGTCGTTAAGGAATAGGGCGAGTGTACAACTCGGTGAAGCTAACGAGGATTCTGGTGGCAGTATATCACAGTGAATGTGTGACTGTCCACTACACGCTTCGTATTGTTCAACCTGAAGTTCTACATACTTTCCACTTTCTCTGGAGATGGCAATGTATGGAGCCACATCCCGGATTATAGTTGCGTGAGGGGATGCCACGTGAGTCGGAAGTTAGAACGTCGATGTCCTGTAAACGCGCAGTACAGCACTGTCAGACACTACAGGCACTAGTAAGGTCACAAATATCATGTCGTTATGGCGGGCCAAGTGGACGTCGACGTCTGTGTAATACATGGTGGCGTCGGTGTATCGGAGTTTGAATGTAGGGTAGTTTGGGGCCAATTTTTTTTGAATGGAGGAAATAGTTGTGGATAAGGTGTGTAAAGGTACGATGTTAGGGGACAAGCGACCCCTTAACAGTTGGAGAATACCTGCCAGCAGAGACTGAGAATGAGAATGAACTATTGACGCTAGCTGGTTTTCTCGTCCCACTATTAGTAAAAATGTGGAGAAAAATCTGTCATACCACTTGACCTCTTGAAGAGTAACTATACCTGTTTGAACTATTTCTTTCTGGTTACTTTTAATAAGCTTGATGATGTTGTCAAAACGGGCGTTTGTTTTTGTCATGTATGAGGCCATTTGGTGTTGAGAAACATTGAACCCTATGTCACGTGCATGTATGTTTTCAGCAATAATTCGGATGTGGTCAGTCACTATTTTGAGATCGCGTTCTGTGGCAAGTCCAAAGGCCCCCTTGGCTAATTGTCTCAGCCAAGGTAAGAGACTACGTGTTTTACATGATTTAGATTTGA
Organism: Haliotis rubra; assembly: GCF_003918875.1. NCBI lineage: Eukaryota > Metazoa > Mollusca > Gastropoda > Lepetellida > Haliotidae > Haliotis > Haliotis rubra. The sequence continues at coordinate 128,046 of NW_025765310.1, forward strand.
TCTCGGGGGTGTCCGGGATAAGATCCTTGATCAGTTTAATGGTGTTTACTAGGTCAGTATTGGCGCGTTTGTGGATAGAACTAACCAGACTGAGTATAGTGCTTATATGAAAGTGCGTGTTTCTACATGTAGCGTTACGGTGGTTCGTGCAGGCAGGTATATGGTAAGACATGCCTTTCAAGTATGGCTGTGGTAGGTGTAAGGCGAATGTGTGTGTCCATGACTCGTCATACGTTGTGAGTTTCCCTCTCTCGGAGAATAGTACCCCGTAGTGTAGACGGTCATGATCCTGTCCATGGACTGAACTGGTCAAAATGACCAACAGCAGCCAGGCACAGGAAAGTATGTCGGTCATCATCCTGTGTAAAGATAAAGGTCATTTGGTAACCCACTGGTAAACTACTGTCAATCCATTCCAGTAATTATTTTATTATGACCGTGTGGTGAAATTCATTAGAAAAAAAATTTCAATAAATAAATTCTTAATGAACCATGGAACATTCACACATCTTTCGGCTGCGCTGATACACACGTTCTCCACATAATTATACCTACATAGCCCCAAGACGTCTTCTCACAATTACTTCAACAGTTCCCTCGGGTCGGCTGGCCCTTTAACTACTACCGGGACTTGTGGGAGGGAGGAATGATTGCTCTATCCCCCCGTCCCATGGGTATCGAGCACGCCTGTGGACCCGTCCGTGATCAAGTGACGGGTAGACGGTGGAATCCATCAGCCGCCCTGTCGTGTAACGACAAACACCTGGTGTCACTCCAGGGCCCACAGACAATGGCGTGATGGCTCCTTTGTCTGCGGGTTGTCCTGTACCTGTTTCTGCACAGTTGACACCTCACTCTACATCATTTCACTACTACTCACAAACACCTGGTGTCACTCCAGGGCCCACAGACAATGGCGTGATGGCTCCTTCGTCTGTGGGTTGTCCTGTACCTGTTTCTCCACAGTTGACACCAAATATCAGCACTGCACAGCCCTTCCATTCTTCAAGTCTTTCATACATCAGTAAACAAAAATAATTTTTAAAAAACCAAAACAACACCCAAACAAACAAGGCATCTACACAGGTGATGACCGAACTATTGCATGTATCCTATTATATGCGTGATGCATCATAAGTAGTAACCCACATCTAATGGGTTATCAATGTGGGTACCGCGAGGGTGTGATATGGAGAACTATCCGTTTGTTGATCACGCATTGTTTGTGGTTTAAGGGAGGACAATCATGTGGTGTGTGATGTACTGATACCGACGAACAATGTATAGAGAGCACATGTTGATTTCTGATTTGTGGGACTGGGTCACATTAATTTGTAACTGGGGGATTCTTGTTAGCTTTCTGTTGTTGTTGTTTTTGTTTGCTCTTCAGTGTGCATCTTGCATAGTAGTCCTCAACAATAAATGTGGGTAATTGTGAATGGGAGACCCACTGTGGGGTGGTGTAGCCCACATATTGTACCTTGAAGTGTTGAATGCCGCCTATGCGTTTCGACGACAACACTTGTTCAATAAAGGGTGTCTGGTCCACAGAGTCACTGACAGGTGAGAATTGGTTTGGGGTATTCCATCTCCTCTGTAGAACAGCGAGTGGAATATCATCCTCGGGGTCCCAACTGCAATTTTGGGGAATGGGATTGGGCTTGTCTAGGTTTGTGTGGCTTTGTTGGGACATTGGCGGAGGCACTGTCGTGATGTAAATCAGCGTCGTTGTCTCCGTGGGGGTCAGTTTGGGTTGCTAGATCAAGTGGGGGAGGCTGTGGGCGGCTGTCCTCACCCACATATGGCCTTAAGCGATTTGCATGAATCGGTGCTTTGAGGGGTTTGTTTGTTAGGCATTGCCTCAGCAGGTAGTTGGGCGTTTCATAGGCAAATACAATATAGTACGGTCCATCCCATTGTCGTTGTAATTTGCGACTGAGATGGGCCATAAGGTTTCCTTTCTTTAGCCATACTTTCTGACCCACAGTGAAGGTGGGAGTTAGGGCCTTTTTGTCATACCTTGCTTTGTAAGAATCTTGAGCTGCCTGGACATTCTGTTTGGCAATGTTTCGAGCCATTTCCAGATTGTCCAGTAGTTCCCTAAGGTCCGTCCGAGTTTGACGAGGGAGTTTGTCCGGGATTGGTTGTAGGATGTTGTCTATGGGCATGCGAGGCTCTCGTCCGAACAACATGAAATAAGGGGAATACCCAGAAGAATTAATGGCGGGACTTAACCGATAACCAGCCATTATGCTAGGGAGAATGTAGGGCTATGCCTCCTTAGCGTCCTCACAATATGCTCTGATTGACTGTGAGATCACAGCGTTCATGCGTTCATGAGAGACCAGCGACCTAACTTTCCTGTAGCATCCTTGATTGACTTCAGGAATTGTAGAGCCGAATGGTCAGCAATGACTGTGAATTTGTTGTATGCCAAATAGGATTTGAAATGTTTAATCCCCTCGACAATAGCCAAGCACTCCTTTTGAGTTACTGGGTAGAGTTTCTGTGCTTTATTGAGGCTTTTGCCACCAAAAGCTACAGGGTGTTCCTGTTGGTTATCGTCAATCTGGGATAGTACCCAGCCTATGCTGCTGTCACAGGCATCGCATGCTAGGATGAAGGTCTTATTGAGGTCAGGGTACACCAGTACTGGGGAAGAGATAAGGGTTTGTTTTAACTCAAGGAATGCCTTTTCAGACGTGTCGGTCCATGTGAAAGGGACATTTTTGTGCAGTAAGGCGTGAAGTCGAGTAGCTATCGTAGCATAACCTTTAATGAATTTACGATAATATCACGTAAGGCCAAGGAATGCTCTTAGTTCACTAACGTTTGTAGGGCGAGGGTAAGTTTTGACACTCTCCACCTTCATGGGGTCAGTAGAAACTCCCTGTTTGGAGATAACATGGCTGAGATAAGGGATCTCTTGCATGGGTTGAGTTTTAGCCCAGCCTCCCGAAATTTGTTGAACACTGCTTCTGGATGTTGAAGGTGTTCATCAAAGGACGCGCTGTGAATCAACAGGTCGTCCAAATATGTTAAGACATATTTGTAGGACATTCCTGAGAATATGGAGGACATAATGAAGGAAAAACAACTAGGTGCATTGACCAGTCCAAAGGGCATGACTTTGAAATGGAACTGTCCGTGACCAGGGGCCAAAAAGGAAGTTTTCTCCCGGATGTCCAGGGACATGGAAATCTGATGATACCCGCTCATCATGTCAAGCGATGAGAAAATCTGAGGATGACTATTTCCCAGTGACATTAATGATTCATCAATATTCCCTATAGGATAGTGCTGCACCCGAGATAATTTGTTCAATTCTCGGAAGTCGATGCAAAAGCGTGTCTCGCCAGATTTCTTTTGAACTAATAGGACAGGGGCAGACCATGGGGAAAAGGAAGGCTCAATTATGTCATTGTCTAACATGTTCTCGATGTGTGTGTCCATTGCCTGTCTATGTTTGGGATGTACTGGGTAGGGGCGTTTACGAACAGGATGGCTATCCCCAGTGTCGATAGAATGAGAGAACATGTGAGTCCTGCCTAGTTCACTGATGTCCTTAGCGAAACAGTCACGGTGTTGGCCAATGAAGGATAACAAAGTCTGTTTCTGTTCGGAGGATAAATCAGCTGAGGAAAGGTCAATGTCTAGTTCCAATGCTTGCTGCGTCAAGTCCGTAGTAGTTTGGGTGTCAGTCAAAGATACACGATTGATTGTCTTTAACTGTTCAGATGAGGTATCTCTAAGTGGACCCAAGTCAAAGTTCGGCTCAAGTGACTCAAACATAGCAACAGGTGCGTTTGCTGGCAAGGTAATTGTAGAGTTGGTAGGGTTGAGTAACCTATAAGGGACCTGAGAGTCAACACATCTCACTACACAATGTATACCTATGACCTGATGAGTTTGGGTCAAAGTATAGAGTGGCTGCAGCATACCAGGGGAGCCTGTCGGGGTGTTAATTGGGATGTCTAATTGCAAATACAGCTCTGATCGAGGAGGAATACAGACATGTGTGGGGCATCTGGCTAAGATATGATCTGCTGGCGGGCTCAGGAATGGGGCTTCGGCTAAACCGTGGTAAAGACAGAGTTTGTTATTGGAATAGTCAACTGAAGCTGAATGTTGTTTGAGGAAGTCAAGGCCAAGCAAGATGTCCTGTTGTAGGTCTTCCACTACATAGAACTTATGGGATAGTTTAAGATTGGCAATGTGCACGACTAAATTTGCTGACCCAGGCACATTAAGCGTTCTACCATCTGGACCAGCTAATTGGGCAGAACCACTGGGCGTAAGGGGGAATTTATCAGACCCCCCAAGGGTGTTGAAGTGGGAAAGGCCAATACAACTTGCGCTTGCACCAGTATCTACAAGGGCCTTAATGGGGGTGTTACTGATGGTAACTGCCACTGTGCTGTGTGCTAGATTAATGTTATTATGAGTTTTGGATATAAGAGGAGTAGGAGGTTTCTGCTGTGTCTCAGGCACAGCATTCATCTGGCATCATTGTCTATATTGTGTCTGACTAGGGCACATACGGATAAGATGGCCTTGCTTGTTGCATTTGTAACAACGGAGATATTGGGCCCTACATTCTTGGGGAGATGTGTGGAAGTATCCGCAAGCTCTACACCGGAACTGTTTGGGGAATGGAGGCTCGGTATCAGGGCCTGGGAGTGAAGGACGTTCCTTGTTATGGAGTATTGGGCGTGGCCGAAATGAATTTTGACGCTGGATATTGTGGTCGGCATACCTACTATAACCCTTGGAATGACCGGCAGTGTACTGTATTTGGCACAAGTGTGGGTCATATGGTCCAGACTCGTGGTCAGAGGTCATGGCATTGATGTGGGGGGATTGGAGAGCATTAACCTTTATGGTAAGTTCATTAATTGCTGACATTAGCTGATCAGATTTGGCGTCAGACAACCCAGATGTCGCATCTGAGATTTCAGCACTCTCTATCACTTGGTCTAATGAAGTATGGGGATGTGTAATGATGAACTGGCGGATATGGGGCAAGGCATTACGGATTATGAGATCCATTATGTACGGGTCATCATTTCTGTGTAACAACTCCGCTTCATGTCGAATAGATTGGAGAAAAGTCGAGAATTGTTCGCCCACCCTCTGTTTGCGGTCTAAAAGGGCATTTTGTCTGGTAAGGAGGCTAATGGAGGACGGGGAATAACGACGCAGGAAAGCCGCTCCTTCCATGACATTAATGCAGTATTCTTGGTACCTTCGTACCATTCTGCTGCCATGTCCTTTAAATACAGGGGGAAGATGTCACGGTGGTCATCATCACAATAGTTTTGGGCAGATGCAAATTTCTCATAGCGGCGAAGCCAAGCAGTTGCTGCTATGGGATCTTTCCCATCGTACATCGGCAGGGGAAGGCGGGAACAATTAATTGCCCTTGATACGGTCGCCAAGGCATCGGACTGGGACTGCTGGACGGAAGGAGTACAGGGGAATGGGCGAGGTGGGGGTTCGAGGAGAGAGGGGGTGAAAGTTGGTACTAAGGAATCTGTAACTAGCGGTGAGGCTTGGGGAGATTTCCTAATGGCCTGGGATGATAAAGGTGTGTCCGGCCCAGTTTCATCGAATGTGACCCAATTAGGTGAGAAGGGGTCGAGGGAGGGGGATGAACGATTTATGGGAGTGATAGGCTGGTGGGGATTGGTAGCAGGAGTACTCTGATATACTATTTCCGGACTAAGCAGTGGTAGGCGCTCTTCAGCATTTAAGGGCTTGACTTTATAGAAAGACATTTTGTAATGGATGGTGGGAGAAATGTGACAACAGTAGGAAACAATTTATCATGCACAAAATCACCTAATAACAAAACAGATGCTCACCAACGTGGAGAGTGGTGTAGCACAGTCCTTTCACAATTGTCACTTGGCACTATGTCCTGTAGCAGGCTTGGATGGTCTTTCACTGTTGGTGTAGGGACACTGGTGTTGGTAACAAGAGGCTGGAACTGTGGGATCTAGGTGGGTGTCGTCGAGGTAGTGGTGGTTCCTGACGTCGTTAGGAGCAATGGTTCCCGTTGGCTGGGAGCAGGGAACCTAGATCTTGGTCGTCGATATGTTGAATGGCAGGCACAGCTGAATAACAATGAATTTTGACACTGCTGAAACACACTGTTTAGAGATGATGAGCTCAGTGTCCTGATAGTGCTATTGCTCAGCTGAACGTTCATTAGAAAGATTCTCACGTTAAGTGCGTCAACAGCCCTTGGTTTTGATTGTGGTTATAGAGTTGATACCAGTTATTAGGTGTTTGAGAGTTTTTACACAGAGCCAGAATAGAATCGTTGCTGGTGTGGACCCTAGACGAAGTGAATGTAGAAAAATAGTCAAACTAACCTCAGTTCTTGTAGCTTGAGAGGTACTGGGATCTTGGCTCCACCAATATATCCGCCTCAGTAGGTTGATGCTCTGGGGGATATGACTCTAATCAGCACACAAGTCCGTCTTGGGGTCCACACGATTTTATTCTGGTAGTTACAAGGGGTGGCTCTGAACTCCGAGTTTCAGTCCGAACTGCCCAGCACTGCTGGTTCACAATCATTTATACCATCCATTAATTGACATAGCTGACATTCCTTGCCCGTATCCGGCTTTCCCCGATTCCATGTTTGGTCTAGGTCCCTGTGGTCAGTTTGTATCTTTCGCCAGGGTATGTCTCCCCCCATCGGATTCTTGACCGATGGGGGAGGGGTGACTCATGTCGCCAATTCGGGTTCCCTAATATGGAGACCGATCCATGATTCTTGCCTCTGATACTAGATTGCCAACAACCAGTGTGCAAAATAGCCTCTCGCCCGCTAGCCCATGGCTAGTAAATCTCCACAGTCACTGGCCCGACTGGCTAGTGAATTTTCATGGGGTCATTTTGTAAATATATATCTCTCTCCGACTTGTTGAGTTATAACACACTTTTAAATAATGCAAGATTATGATTTATATGTTTGTTTCTCAGTTAACGCAAACATGATGTTTGTCACAGAGATTGATGCCTGCATAATTTGACCCTCATATATAATGTAATAAGATTATATTTGCGTAAGATTGTTATAATGAAATTATTTGTATGAGTATGTTTCCATCGCCATACAAAAAAAACCTAGCCGCCACTCCCGGAACATGAAACAGTCAATTCCTATGCCAACACATTTGTTTTGACCTATTCTGTTGATGCAGTCATTTACTCCCGGTTTTGTGTAAGAGCCTGATTAAGAATTTTTTCATGGCGGTACAACATCCGTAACTTCCACCACACAGTCACTCCAGTCACCCTCCTCCTTTAAGGCTTCAAGCAGTCGGGATTCTGTTTCACAGTCCCATCATGACACACTAAAGTTGTACCCTCAAGTACATCCGGAAACATGTTAGTGAACTCTAGGAGTAACTCTTGAGGTTTTTGCCCAGGGACCAAAAGATCTAGCTTAACATCTGAGTTGGTAAACTTTCAGAATTGCATTGTATAGAGCTATCCCCATTCCTGTAACGTTTCTAAACCGTTCTTTGAACGAAGAAACAAACTGCAAACTTCTACACACCAACGTTTTGGAAACGTTAGTGAAACATTTGGTTCGTTCTTTGTTTTAGTGAGTGAGTTTAGTTTTACTCAGCAATATTCCAGCTATATGGCGGCGGTCTGTAAATAATCGTGTCTGGCCCAGACAATCCAGTGATCAACAGCATGAGCATCGATCTGCGCAAATGGGAACCGATGACATGTGTCAACCAAGTCAGCGAGCCTGACCACCCGATCCCGTTAGTCGCCCCTTACGACAAGCATAGTCACCTTTTCTGGCAAGCATGGGTTGCTGAAGACCTATTCTACCCCGGATCTTCACGGGTCTTCTTTGTTTGAAGCAGTACGTATTCCTATGGTGATCTCTCAATACATATGTGAGATATATCACTTGTGCCAAGAAACCTATGTGACAATTACGATTACGAGATAATTTTACTCGCTAAGTTAGAATGTGTCTCTTTTACTACATGTGCATCAAAGTGAATCTAATCCGCATTGTCCATAAGATCGAAGTTAATTGTAAATAAGTCAAAAAGAAAAAGTGTGTTTTGCAGAGTGGTAAATTGATAAATGCACATTCATATCCAAACCATTTCACAATTGTGTATGCAAATAATGTCATGTAGAGTGAACGGTGATATCAGTTAAATTGCCAATAAAGTATAATGTTAACTTAACTAGAATATTGCCATTAGTGTCAACTTTCAAAATATTTTCCCCTCTTCTGTGAATGACGCCCGTATTTTGGGAAAGTATCATAACGATATAACCAGATGTAATTAGTTGAACAATTTGACAAATTGCATTTATTTGGTTGGTAATAAACTCCTATTGTATGTGATTAGTGCTTTGGGGGTTTATTGATCAGTATTTATTCTTAAGTTTTCGATAGATGCTGATGGGAATTTGTATTCTTCAACATACTTTCGCAACACAGACACATTGTTTAGGAGCAATTTCGCATGAATGAAGTGATAGTAGATAATTATAGACTTTCCATGAGTTTTCTTTTTCTCTATATACTGATGAAATGAAGTATTCCTTAAAACACATCATTATATTGTTTTCATTTTTACTGAACAATAATGGATGACATGATTAACGAAAGTACAGGTATGTATTTAGCTGACGAGTTTAAAAACCCTTTGTGTTGATAAACCTTGCAACGAAGTTGTCCTTAATTTTATGACATTAATACAATTGCAAGTCTCAACCCTTCCTTTTTTAAACGTTTTAGAAACTCCTTGAACAAACCTTTTCAAAGCGTTTTTCGAAGGTTACTAAGTTTGGTTTTTGCCAACGTTTTGTCGAAACATTTTAATAAGACGTAAAGTAAAATCCACAAATTTATGCTTTAAAACATAGGTCAACCGGACTGAAAGCTAAGAACTCCTAAACTAACCCTCACACAGCAAACCACAAATGAACACCCTCATTCCAGCCCTTATGAGTAAGAGTCTAATGGAATCTTTCGGGAGCTCCCTGAGATTCAGGAAGATGTGCACAAGATGTCACCCAAGTCATGCCTAACTGGTGCATAGCATTCTTGAATACACTTGGCATGAAATTAGCGCCTTGAATTTGGTTGAATGGTCTTAGGCACCACCAAACATATATAGTGAAGGACTATACCAGAACTTGATAATGACCTGAGCTGTAATATTCCGAAACACAATAGCCTCTGTAAATCCTGTGGAAGCACACATGATAGTGAGTATGTACTTGGCTGCCTGACCTTGTTCTAAGCAAACAGCAAACATAATCAGCGATGACCTTGCTGAAAAGTTCTTCGAAAGCTGACATGGGTTTTAATAATACATAAATATTCGTTTTCGATTACATGTAGGTCACACATTAAACATATTCTTTCTTCAAGGGATATTCGTTCCATTTTTCCCGTACTTACGGTTAGAGGGAGTTCGAATGATCTTGAAACAAGACTTTTAGTAGCACTCAACGGGATTCTCTTCTCATAATGGCGAATAGGTAACATTTTTGTATTGAATACTGATTTCAATCTTTGGTTGGTTGTCAGTTTTCCAGATTCACAAACTGTGTTTTGCCATTATGGCAGTCTTTAATTCTTTGTGCAAGAACGTTCATACAATGTGACACATCTCCAACATCTTGTGATACAAAGGCAAATCAATACATACAGTAATTCACGCTGATCAATCTAACACATCTCAGGTAATATCCAGCACAAAAATCTGCCTTCAGTTCAGAAGAGTGTCTTCCAGCACAGGACTTTACACTGAAACTATTCCATGATTCGTATCTTCTCAACTCGCTATATTTGTAAACCATACAATAAAATAGGTTATATTTGTATATCACAGATTTTAAACAGTGTGTCAGGTTGTATATTCTTCCATATGTTTTGGCAATTGTTATTATGAAGAGTGCCTAATTTGACTTCAAGGGTTTTTTTGGACATTGGCCTTAAGCATACCAGACTGACGTAATATTTGGTCAGTTGGACCAGGTCAGACATTTTGAGTAAAGAAACGTGTTCCGTTTCACACAATATTTTACAATATATCTTTTTGATGTATTAAATTTCAATCACGGACGACCCCCAAATTTGTGTTACGTGTTGAAGTTCAGACTAGATTTAGACGGGAATCAGTTCATAATTAGAACCTTCTAAACAACTTCTACGCTTCCACAATATTTGCAAAAGGGGCTTCATCCCCAACGTGCTTATACCACCCAATACCCTTATACGCGGAGAAAACGTTGGTACCATTTTGTTCCCTTACACCCTTGCTCTCTATTAATCCTGAAAAATTTAAACCCTAATATTTAGACTCGTCTAAACACAATTTTCCAATTCATGTTCTTAACCCGCCCTCGGAAGATTGTGAAAAGGTGAGGTGAGGTAAAATTTGGGTTTTACGTCGTGCTTGAGAATATTTCGCTCATATGACGACGTGCATGCGTGCGTATGTGTATGTGCGGCTGCTTGTACTAGCCCAGACTTAAGCTGGTTTTATAGTGCTAGCCCACTGATATACCATGCCGCAGTGAAGCATGAATACCCAACTCAGACATTATACTGACTCTGAGCCGACCAGTCCTTGCTGTACCCATTAATGCCGAGCGCCAGGAAGGGACCAACAAGTACCATATTTTAACGTCATTTGGTATGACGCGGTCGGGGATCGAACCCGCGACCTTCCGCTCTCCGGGCGGACGCTGTAACCACTACACCACGGAAGCGGTCAGACTGTAGAAAGAGGAAAGAACAAGATATATGTCATTAACCTCAGCAATAGCTGTCGACACTCTGCTGTTGCCTGCTAATTCATCATCATGTGACCTATTTAGTGGCAAGGGAGGCAATGGAGGACAGACCTTAAACGCTGCATTGCACAAAACAACATAATTTTACAATTATTTTGGTATAAAAGCAAATACTTGTGACATGTGTGTGTTTTTGCTTGTTACAACATTTTCCAAATAAAAACCAAGTTTTGAGTAAATCCAAATATTGATGGGATGTGCTAAAAGGTTATAAATTAGCTACATCAAATTACAATAATTTGAACTGTGTCATGATAGTTGCTTCTATTTGCGTGTGCAGTCAAATCCCGATGAGTCGAATGCCGGTGTCTCGAATATTATGAATAACTCGAAGTACCTGTCGGTCCCGACCATTCCCTGTTATAGTTGTCATCATCATTTGATTTCCGGTTACACGAATTCGACTCATAAATACACACGATGACTCGAGAAGAAAATTTGGTCCCATGAGATTCAAATAACAGCAATCTTGTATACATAAGTCAGTCAATGAGAGTTGATTGGTGTAGCAAACTGATGCACTTAACAAACCAGCGCGGCTCACACCTTTCCGCCTTTGACGGGTGAGTTCAAAAGGCAGATTAGTGCTTTTACGGAAATCACTGTCTATGCTAATCAGACTGGAACTGATAAGGTGCCCGGTTAGTGATAGGGAAATCATTAGATAAACAAATGCTTAGGCGGAGGAATTAGGACTGGATCATCTTTTTTTCTATCCTTATAGACATACCTATGTCTCGAATACATCGATAGGTCGAATTTATTACTTGGTCTCCAGAGATTCGACTCATCGGGATTCACCCGTGAAGGTCCGGGTTAGAATTAACCTTCAGTAACCCATGCTTGTCGTACGAGGCGACTAACGGGATTGGGTGGTCAGGCTCGCTGACTGGGTTGACACATGTCATCGCTTCCCAATTGCGTAGATCGATGTTCATGCTGTTGATTCCTGGATTGTCTGGTCCAGACTCGATTATTTACAGACTGCCGCCATATAGCTGGAATATTGCTGAGTGTGGCGTAAAACTCAACTCACTCACTCGCTCACTCATCGGGATTTGCAGGTAATTGCAAGACAGACAACGGGACAAAGGCATCGGTATTCCCAGCAAACCCGTTGATACTTGTCTTGTAAACGTCAGCTATATATGTTTTAGTGAAGACACATTGAACGGTTTTCAAATAGTGCTCCAGAACTTAACACAACCACAGAAATGAATGAGCCTGTTGTCGCCCATGAGCCAGTCTATTTAGCGGGCTATTTGATCAATCCTTTAAACTGAATGAGTGAGTGAGTTAAGCAATATTCCAGCAATATCACGACGGGGGACACCAGGAATGGGATTCACACATTGTGCCCATGTGGGGAATCGAACCCGGGTTTTGGCGTGACGAGCGAACGCTTTAACCACTAGGCTACCCCACCGCCCTTAAACTGAATGATGCGTCATGATATTGATAGACACACTTCCATTTATTTTCAAAACAAAAAGACATGAGTTTTCAAAAAGGAAAAGATTCCTCACTGGGACCTGTTGATTTTATAACATTTGTTTTATGACGTATTGTTCCCACTAAGAGATCAACACGTAGCACTCTGGGGCAGTCATATCCAGAAGCTGTTCACAAGGCTTCGCTTTCTTTTTCCTCAAATGTTCCTTTATAAACAGTATATGAGGGTCTAATGCTTTGATCGACCCAATAATCATTCAAATACTTTTTATATTCATGGGGTGTTACTGAATATTGTGAACAAAGTCCTCTCTATCTTAACTAACTTTCAGATAGCTTAAGTTGCATCTTTTCTAAATGTTGACATAACAAATAATGCTAAATAACAGAATTGACGTTAGAAAAGCAAGATTTACTGATGTCAACTTCTTTACTGTGAATAACTCTTGCTTTTTGCATGCATTCCACTCCTAAATGCCCTTCAGAGATTAGAATTGACATCATTATATAATATTTTAATTGAATATGTAGAATTTACTGATTAATTATAATATGTTAACATATTTATTCTACAAACATCCAACAGAATATACTCACCCCGTGTGTCGTGAAGTGTTGAGATGCCAAGATATAGTACTGCAAAGGCGAGCGCATAACCAGACATCTTGTCGACAGGAACCACCGTGAGAATGAATGTGTAAGCAAGCAAAGGTGACTTAGAACATACAAAACATCAAAAGCGATGCGGTTGGCTACCCTGAACCTATGATAGCAAAGCCAGAGTAGGCCATTTCTGAAAATGTTTGCACCAACCAATGCATCATTGCTCAATGCTACAATAGAAATGTGTTATGTTCTGCGTTGCCATTACGCTGTGTACTCAAGAAGCAGTGAGTCACGATAACTGTGTGAAGACCTTTAAAGCATTTTATACAATGACAGCTTTTAAGTACGTTAAACTTTCATCCGAGTCAAAAGCTGTTATTGTAACCACTTACGCATCAGACAGAAACCACTTGAGTTTGTTTTGGGGGGAATTTTGTTGTTGTACACGCGTAAATAAGTGACAACGGGGTGTTCTCGATCTGCCAATATTTGGGACCGTAGAACAACACATGTATTAAGTGGTGAGTGGGTCTTTTTATTGCAAAAGTGTGGCAGGTTTCCCAATGTAAGCTTATCATGGTTTATCACCATCACTCAAAACAGTACAAATTGAAGCGGACGTGACATATGAGAAATGCATTTTATTATCATATATTTTTTCATGACATACGAGCAGTGCAACCCCTCGTGGAACCCGACCAGCTCTTCTTGTTTTAACTCTGACCTTGTAGCCATTACGAACTAGATTTTTACGAACATGCTTATAACAACTAGACATGTACTTGTGCATTTGCCGTGATAGCATTTGTGACTGATATGTTGTTATTTGTTTTATTGTCTACGCACAACTAAGGCATTTCGGCGACGGGATAGTAGTACACTTATTAAGAAATGAGGGGGAACAAAAAATAGAAATTTTGAAAGAGTGGCGTTACTACAAAAACAAAAAAGACAAAATAACTAAACATTAAGGGAAATTTGAATGGGAGGCCGAATTAAAAAGGTAACAAATATAAAATAGGTAAAAAGTTATAGAGATTTGGAATTTAATATAGATGTAGTGTAATAAATGGTTATTGTTACTGACTGATAGAATCCCATTGCCCTTATATATAATGACTGACAGTGATTGGTGAACATGTGTGACACTGATTAGGAAATCAAGTATTATAGCAACAGTGAAAGATAGTTCACCGAGCCAGTTTACCAAGAGCGATGCTTGAGATCATCTCAGGACCGGACTCGCGGGGCTGACATCCCTAAAATTGGATTGTCCCAACTAATCCTCCTATTGTTCTCCGCCTGACTGAACTTATTGTTTTAAGAATTTTTTTCGGAAACCGGGGGTAAACCGTGACAACAGTACATTATGCCGTTAATGAGAAGAGGGAAAAATTGGAACATTCAGTTGTGGGAATATTGCATGCAAAGTTAAACTGCTCGACTGCAAGTATTCTAGGATGACCTTTAAAATCTATCGTGTATACTGAAAATTAACGTCATATTCATCATTCAGCAGTGAGCCCTGTATTTCCGTCACAAATGAGGTAGGGGTGGGCGACAATATCGGTTAACCGATATATTGTTATTCGAACTTCACAAAGCGAAATATTGCGATACACTTTACGCGAACCGGTTCACCCGATACGGTCGGTAATGTTATTGATGTAGTTAAAACTACTAATAACATTTGGATTTTCTTTATATTATTATACATTAATAGTTTTGAGAATGTTTATTGTTCATATAACTGTGTTTGCGTGACTTTTAAACCATATACATAAAAAAATATATTGGTACCGGCACTCGTTGTTGGGATAAACAAACCAAAATTGCGGACGCCGCCGCAGACGCTTGTTTTCGAGTTACAAACTTTAGAGCGAAGTCTTCAATTGGGAAACATTTTCAATTGATCTCTTTTACAATTACATCTGAGTCCTGACAGTGATCAGGGGCATTGTTTCAAAAGAAAGGAAACAGTAATTTCATCACCTTAACCCATGTGTTACACTTTCACAATATATTGCAATACATATTGCAATACGCCAACACATATCACAAAATATCGCAATACCAAAATTTTGGCAATACCCAAAACCTAATTGTTAGAGTTTCGGATGTCGATGATAATGTGAACGCATCAAACTAAATGGCAGACGCAAATTTGAAAATAGATCAGGTATCAGGTTATGAATGAGGCAATAACGGCAGATGGGCAGGGCTCTAAAAACCAAAGAGTGAGTGAGTGAGTTTAGTTTTACGCCGCAATCAGCAATATTCCCGCTATATGGCGTACCTACAATCACCCACAACGTACTCAACAATCACCCACAACGTACTCAACAATCACCCACAACGTACTCAACAATCACCCACAACGTACTCAACAATCATCCATAACGTACTCAACAATCACCCACCACGCAGTACTCAACAATCATCCACAACGTACACAACAATCATCCACAACGTACTCAACGATCATCCACAACGTACTCAACGATCATCCACAACGTACTCAACGATCATCCACAACGTACTCAACGATCATCCACAACGTACTCAACGATCATCCACAACGTACTCAACAATCAGCCACAACGTACACAACAATCATCCACAACGTACTCAACGATCATCCACAACGTACTCAACGATCATCCACAACGTACTCAACAATCATCCACAACGTACTCAACAATCATCCACAACGTACTCAACAATCACCCACCACGTACTCAACAATCATCCACAACGCACTCAACAATCATCCACAACGTACTCAACAATCACCCACCACGTACTCAACAATCATCCACAACGCACTCAACAATCATCCACAACGTACTCAACGATCATCCACAACGTACTCAACGATCATCCACAACGTACTCAACAATCATCCACAACGTACTCAACAATCATCCACAACGTACTCAACAATCACCCACCACGTACTCAACAATCATCCACAACGCACTCAACAATCATCCACAACGTACTCAACAATCACCCACCACGTACTCAACAATCATCCACAACGTACTCAACGATCATCCACAACGTACTCAACGATCATCCACAACGTACTCAACGATCATCCACAACGTACTCAACGATCATCCACAACGTACTCAACGATCATCCACAACGTACTCAACAATCAGCCACAACGTACACAACAATCATCCACAACGTACTCAACGATCATCCACAACGTACTCAACGATCAGCCACAACGTACTCAACAATCATCCACAACGTACTCAACAATCATCCACAACGTACTCAACAATCACCCACCACGTACTCAACAATCATCCACAACGCACTCAACAGTCATCCACAACGTAACAATCAACAATCAACAACGTACAACGCACGGACTCACAACAATCATCCACAACGCACTCAACAATCATCCACAACGTACTCAACGATCATCCACAACGTACTCAACGATCATCCACAACGTACTCAACAATCATCCACAACGTACTCAACAATCATCCACAACGTACTCAACGATCATCCACAACGTACTCAACGATCATCCACAACGTACTCAACAATCATCCACAACGTACTCAACAATCACCCACAACGTACTCAACGATCATCCACAACGTACTCAACGATCATCCACAACGTACTCAACGATCATCCACAACGTACTCAACGATCATGCACAACGTACTCAACGATCATCCACAACGTACTCAACGATCATCCACAACGTACTCAACAATCATCCACAACGTACTCAACAATCATCCACAACGTACTCAACAATCACCCACAACGTACTCAACAATCACCCACAACGTACTCAACAATCATCCACAACGTACTCAACAATCACCCGCAACGTACTCAACAATCACCCACAACGTACTCAACAATCATCCACAACGTACTCAACAATCACCCACAACGTACTCAACAATCATCCTCAACGTACTCAACGATCATCCATAACGTACTCAACGATCATCCACAACGTACTCAACTATCATCCACTATCGTCCGTAACTTAAACAACAATCTCCCATAACATAAACAAGAATGTGGTGTGAACAGATGGAAGTCTCGCCCGTCCGACCTCCCACCCCTTGACTCACCATTGACAGTCCAGTCCAGTCGATTCCGGTCTTAAAGGAGAATACGAACAACTTTTGATATATTGTATAGGATATTCTAAAAGTCACGTTCCGTGATTAAAATTGAACAAAAAGGCACATAAACCTCTATTTCCGCCTATTACGGGGTTAAAATACATCAATCACTAACTGGCATCGTTATAAATGAAACCCCGTCATTAAAACTACTCATTTCGACCTTTAATTGACTTAAATCGACCTTTTTGACAACAGTGCACAATTCTCACCCGCGAACGAAATTTCAACCAATCAGAGCGGCGCGCGTCTGTGACGTCATATGAGGAATAGCTTTGAGGGCCGATGCAGAATTCATCTACATTTTAGGGGTTAAATTATCTTGTTTACAGGCTTGTATAAACCTGAAATCGTTGACAGTTGTTGTGGAAAATAAAAGCTATATATGTTCTCACAATCTACTGTCATTTAATTTTGTCTCCTGCTTTGCCTAGTTTCCGAGTTACAACTTGTTTTCATAGACGATTCTGTCAAAATCGATTGGTGTCGTTAGGCCCTATTTGTATAATGACTGATCCAAATCGATCCCATTTCTGTGTTTTTTTACCTCGATATTTAATCATGTCATGTTAAAATCTGTTTGTATTCTCAAAACAGTGTCGGCCCATAAGTTTTCACATCCAATACAGCAATTAATACTCCCTTGTTGTAACCCGTGTTAGGTGGTATAAACCTACACATGTTATTTGTCATCATTCACTTGATGGTCAGTTAATGAATTTATAACAGGTATAATTAGTGGTAACACACTTAGATTACCCGACAAAGGTTCCCATTTGGCATTTCTTGTGTCTGGAGTAAATATTCAACATTATAAACATCGATCAAAGGATTAACCGATAACACGCTGATTGATTAATTACTTTTATCTTACACAGCGGAAGTGTCAAAAGGTAGTGTTTATGTATGTAGATTTACTAATCTATACTGAATACACTCTGTCGTGTCGGTGTCTGCGTAAAAACAACGTCCTTCTTTCAAAGGATTAACCGGCAATACATTGATTGATTGCCCATTATTGGCTAACTAAATTACTGTTTTAAAGAAAGGCGGACATTATGCAATTAGTTGCCAGGTGTGCTATCTTGGGTGACCAATGAGACTATACACCAATACCTGAAAAGATTTATCACTTTTCGTATATTAAACTGTTAAAAGACACATCATTTGGAACAGTTTGTGGATATTGATGGATACATTCCTCGAAAAAGGTAATGGCCTGATATTGTTCCTATAACTTTAATCTGTTTTAATTTTAATATTTGCATTTTGATTTTATTCATTTGTCGTAGCATTCAACAGAATCATTGTTTTCGCCGTGAAGTGTAATGAGTCAGACAACATGCACTAGGGTGTGTGTGCGAATTATGATTCACATTGGCAAACTATAAAATGTCTAGATATTACAGTTCTGTTATAAATTCACTATAAGTATCAGCAGATCGTCTGCTTTTTATTTAGTTTCAAAATGCATACAAGTATGATAATAAACTAATTAGGATTATAAGACCAAATATAAAGACGCACATTGACTAGTATCTACATACTGGTGAGTGGACATTAACCATGGGAATGTAGCAAGAAATTTATCGCGCAGTATTGTGATTTCGACCCCCACCTCGCTTCCGTGGAAGAAATCGTTATGTTATAAGTTGTGTCATGCAAAATCCGTTTGGTTATGATTCCAATACATATTTAACTACGAGTAGAAAGTAGTCTTGATTATCTAACTTGATGAAAACAAACTATAATCTCATTAATTCTAACAGATTTTTTTTATTTTTAAAAATGGCGGCGCCCTGTCGGGAACATCCGCCAGTCTGAGGATAAATGGTATTTAGGTTTGTTTTCACCGAGTTACAAAATCAAAACTACTTTCTACTGGTAGTAAAATATGTATTTTATTGATGGCCAATAGGATTTTGCATGACATAACGTATAACATAACAATTTCTCGTGGCAGCGAGGTGGGTGTCAATATAATACTACTTACAATATTATTGTTACTTCGACCACAACCTCACTTCCGAGGAAGAAATCGTTATGTTACAAGTTGTGTCATAGAAAATCTTTATGGTCATCAATCATATGCATATTTTATAACAACTAGTAAGTAGTTTTGATTCTTTAACTTCAGTGAAGCGATCTGAACACAAGTAAGATATCGTTTCAGGCTTCCACAACGCTCGCTTCGCACTCACAAACATAACCGATTTAGCACGAACTGCGGGGTCCTGTGGAAATCTGTGCATGGGGACACCATCGCCCGACCCTAGGGCAATTGACGACAAAGCAACGATTCGGCATGTCATCGTTGATGTCGAGAAATCATCAAAATGATGAGCGTGCTACACATTTTCTATACAACTAACTGAAAATCGTTCCTCATATGACGTCACTGCAGTGCTCTGGACAGACAGAGTGGTTTCGTAACCTGTCTGTGGTTTCGTTGGCGGGCGAGAATAAATTTGGGAAGCAGGCGACATATGTAATTTAAAAGGCCACTTTTAATCGCTCGGTATTGACGTCATATTAACCACAAGCTTTTTTAAAGAATAAATTTGGTGTTCCTGTCGCATAAGACTAACCTCAAATCTTTCTTATGTAATGGTTGAGATGAAAAGAAGTAACGAAACAAAAGGTCAAAAAAGTTTAGTGGTCGAGCAGAGATAATATTCGCGACGAAGATAAGTTATTCCCCAAAACTGGTGAATTATAAAATACTAGTCAGAACAATGTATGTTTCCCTAGTTTTTGGTTATGGAAATAGTTATGGTACTCGGTCATAGCCTTAGAATGACACCTTGTCAGCCAATGAGAATACATAACAACTTTCACGGCACACACTACTGACAAATAGCGAGTCGTAACTGGACAAAATGGAAAACAATGAAAGCAACTAGTACTTCATGATTTGCCGTTGTATTCGGCAATGTTTCGGGTAGACTGCAGCATCCAGGGCTCCAAACCGATAAGAACGTTATAGCGAAACATTTCAAGCTTATGTGAAATCGCTCACTGTTTTTGATAATATATATCTCATGGGTACCAGTCTAACTGCCCCAGCTTCAAAATGGCCCAGCAAATTTGGTCATTCATTCTAATTTGGTAAAATTGATTTAAAATGATTAAATATATGCCGTAAATGCATAGTTTTTGTCAACTTTGATATTATGTTCTTAATATAAAAGTTATTAGGAAGTAATATTTCTTGAAAATGTTCCATTAGTAAACGTATAACTATGTATATACTTTTATACGAAGAACATGATATCAAAGTTGACAAAACAATCCATATATGGCCTATATTTAATCATTTTAAATAAACTAGGGCATTTTGACTACCCCTGGGACAATTTGACCAAAACTTCGGGGCAATTTAACTAAATTTGCTGTGGCAATTTGCAGCGGGGGCAATCGGACTTTAATCTAATTTATGTTAAAAATACCACTGACAGTAAGTTGTAACAGGGAATGATGGAGTATAAATGAATCTCGTAGGCACTTCTTCCGTCTTCAGCCTAGCTCTGGGATTTTCATACCCTACGTGTGCACGTGCATGTCTCTTTCATATGCGTCCGACTCGGAATGATCGGAGCATTTATCGTGCTTAAATCTGTCTCTTTACTTGGAAAACGGAAGGAATGGTGGCTCTTCTCATTGTTCGGTGATTCCGTGCATCCCCAGGCAATTGAATACACCATCGTACCATTCACAAAAACGACAGAAACAACAAGATCTGTATTACTGTAGCGCTTGTTCTTTGGCAATATGGCGGACGCTTGACACATATGACTCACGTGAGTTCCAGCGGAATATGCATAATGGCCGAAGCTCAGAAAACAGAAACTGTTTTCGCGATAAAAGCATAATAAACCATATTTCTTAAATAACAATTGGGGTACATGTTTCTGATGACTTTATCTTTCATCCAGCAAATTATTGCAATTAGTATTTCCTTTAAATCTCCTAGGATAAGTTGGAAAGGCAATACGACTAAGTAACTCCCAGGACATGGTAACAGCACTACATGACACGATCCTGCTAAAAGGCACCAAATGTCAAATGGGGCAAAGTAAATACCAGGATTCAAGTCATAAACTAAAACATCTGCTCATGTCAAAGGAGTTGTGCAATCGAGGAGAAAGTTCATGCACATTTAACTCTGCTCTCGGCAGCAAACATCTTTAATTGTTTATTATGTTTGTACAAAGTACTGAAGCGCCGGTTCACATAAACACTGTCATTAAGCTATGTATGGATGGCAGGTCATGTGGTTTCTGTTGGCGGGGGGAAACAGCGTCAGTGCTCGGCAGCATGTGAGTGAGTGAGTGAGTGAGTGAGTGAGTGAGTGAGTGAGTGAGTGAGTGAGTGAGTGAGTGAGTGAGTGAGTGAGTGAGTGAGTGAGTGAGTGAGTGAGTGAGTGAGTGAGTGAGTGAGTGAGTGAGTGAGTGAGTGAGTGAGTGAGTGAGTGAGTGAGTGAGTGAGTGAGTGAGTGACTAGCAATCTAGCAATCAAATCTAAAACAGTCTAACTATAGGACAATACAAGGTAAAAACCGGCTATATATTGCCAACAACTGAAGGTAGATCACCATACTAGGGACCATGGGGACTTACAGTACATTGGCTTCCTGCATGGACCCTAGCTGGATTTACACCATCCCCTCAGCTATTAGCAATGTTAGATAATCTAGCCATAAATTAAACGAACATATATTCTACGATTAAAAGAGTAGTAGGTTTAAATTTACTTTGAATGTTTTGGGACTTACGTACCCTCTCAGGAGGACAATAATTTTACGCTACTTCAACCCCCTATGAGGGCACTGCCACTCATAATCTAAGTTACTAATCAAATCTACCAATAATTAAAATACATATATGTACAGAACATATTAATCAAAATTCATTCATTAAATCAATTTCTTTTAAAAAGCCAATAATTAAATGAAAATTAACAGTGTTAAAAAGATCCTTAACTGTTTTCACATTGAAGTATTTACCTCTTATGATGGAGAATTCAACACAGTCAAGCAGGATGGATAGAATCAAGTAGTTTGAGGTTGCTTTTACAGGCCCTGTTACGACGTAAATTGAAATAAAAACGCAAATTGTAATACTTGCAGCAAATTGTAATAAACTTGACGTAAATTGTAATACTTGCAGCAAATTGTAATAAAAATTGACGTAAATTGTAATACGCAAATTGTAATAAAAATTGACGTAAATTGTAATAATTTTCGTTGCGGTAAAATGTAATAAATATTTACGTAAATTGTAATAACAGTTTTAATCACTCGTAAATACGCGGGTGTTTGTTTTTCGTTGCATTTCATACATCAAATAAGCTTGTTAGGGCGATAACTCAAGAAAGAAATTATGGATTTTGTTCAAATTTGGTACCAAGGTATATTGGCAAGATTCACCGACACAAGTGAAATGGAGTGACCTTGAGATGAGTTTCAAGGTCACAGCAAAAATCTGAGGGTTTTGCCAATATAAAGATTGTTAGCGCGATAACCCAAGAATGAATTGACAAATCTTAACCAAATGACGAAAATAATATTCGTCCTGATATATAATCGATATAAACTGTCCTCTGAATCATGTCTTTTCGGAAATATCTTTTGAGGTTTTGATATGTATAAATATAAAGTAGGGTGGGGTGGGGATGGGTTTCTAACGGGTATATCAAATCAAATCAAATCAAATCAAATTAGACATTTGTATAACGCTACATATCCAGAGTCCTGCTCAAGTGCGCTTAGTTGAATGCTCGTTTGAAGAGGATGGTTTTGAGACACGATCGGAAACTGTTGATATTTTCCGATTTTCTGACATTTTCAGGTAATCAATTCCAGAGTACAGCACCCGGTCTGCTAAATGATCTGTCTCCGTATGTTGTGGTTCGGACAAATGGAATAGCCTAGCTGACTAGCAATGAAATGCATCACAAATTAAACTTACAGGAAACAAAATATGCAAGAAACATTTTTGTATGTTTGAGATTGGTAGAGGTCGGCTAGAATCAAACTTAGATATTAAACTGCACAAAAAGGCAATTTGAAACTACAATCGCTTTTTCAAATGACTCCCCCTTCGGTTTACTGAAAGAACTCGAGAAAGAAATGATGGATTTTGTTCAAATTTGGTACCAAGGTTTATTGACAAGATATACCGACACCACTTGAATTTTGTGACCTTGAGGTCATTTTAAAGGTCACAGCGAAGGTGTAACAGTTTTGCACATGCCAAGCTTGGTAGCCGCGAACTCAGGAAAGAATTAATAGATTTTGATCCAATTTTATATCAAGGTGTATTGGCGGGAATCCCCCTACAATTACAGACCTATTAGTTTAATATTACCTATCCTTTGGAAAATCCTTGAAAGAATAATGGTAAAGCATGTGCACGACCATTTCCATGATCATAACATTTTAAGTAAATTCCAGTCAGGTTTTACTGCTAGTCATTCTACTACATCTCAACATAGACATTTATCATAATATATGCTCAGTCCTAGATAATCACCACCTTTACTGTATGCTGTTTTGTGATATTTCAAAAGCTTTTTACAGGGCATGGCATAAAGGTTTATTGCACAAATTAGAAAATGATGGTGTTCGTGGAAATGTACTTAGTTGGTTAACTAACTATCTATCTGGTCCCGGTTGTTCAATACTCGGTTATCTTAACCGCCGGTTAACTCCTAACGGCCGGTTAAATCCTTAACCGGCCGTTAGGTAACCGAACGTTAAATATGCGTTGTTCAGAACATGGTTAGTCATGCCGTTAGCTAACGTCGCCGTCAAAGTTTAACAGTGTGGTTAACGTCACTGGTTAGCTTCCATATATCCCATAGTTCCGTTTTCTGTTTACTTCAGGTTTACCAAAAATGGAAACGCATACTGTCGCCTGCACCCCAAGGAAAAAGAGAAGTCGAAATTTCTCTGCTGACGAAAATAATGTAATCCAGTCAATGGTAGAGGCCAACTCTATAGTTTATCATATCATGCGAATGTCGTAGCGTTACGAACGTTTTGTATTGGAACACAAGGTTCTAGCCGTTTGCATAATTTATATTTCAAAGACATATGATCCCAGCTCTGTGTGGGACTTACTTCAATTCCAGCAACAGAAAAGACATTTTAATGAAAAACTATAGCACAGTTATAGATAAAATATCATGAATCCATGAAAATAATATTAATATTAGAAGCATGTTGTCAGTGGATAGAAAATGTATAAATATTACACACAGAGTTACGCTTAGACGGCTACAGTCTTAATGAATCCTTGAATTCCCACAAGACCCATCGCTCACTTTTCACTCCTTAAATTGTCATGACTGTATGGCCAAGTCGTGAAGATGATATCAATATCATTTATTAATTATTTGCCAAGTCTGTCAAAAATTGTAATGTATGAACGCACATTGCCAAATCTTGTAACATCAAACAATATACATGTTGTGTAATTAATACCATAGCTTTTATCTGAAATATGCATTCAATACCAATAGAAACTTAATATGTTACTAGCACCACGTGCAATTAATCAAACTGTAATCGTACTATAGGCCCCAGGGCCAACACTGCTGAATAAAATCGATCTATTATCCGACCTTACTTTTGACAAGAATCTCATGAATAAAACTGTTCAAAATCGTCATTATCTGAACGCCTTCACAGACACATATTCCGGAAGATGTCTTGAAAAACATGAAGCTGCGTCTAATTTATAGATGAACATAATTTCCTCGATACTCATTAATCAGATGAACCTTCATTTAGTTCAATTCACAAGTGACTGCAGAAAATGCATAATTCACGGTCGGAAAACATATATTATATTTCATAAGTGTATTATAGAACGCTGCAACGATTCGGCACAGAAAAACTATTGTGCCATAGTATTTCTTATATGAACCTAACAGAGTATAACATTAGCATTCAGATATTGTTATAAAATAAGTTAAAAATTCCAAATATTATCGTGTAATATGACAAGGGATAGTGTTGTGTTCGCTGTGACAAAAAGGTTTCGATATTCAAATATAACATTTAATCAAAGTGACTACGAAGTAGGCCTGCATATCACTCACAACAGAAATAGATACATAATAATGTTATGTTTATTTTCCTACACATCAGTTGCGAGAGCAATGTTTATGCTAACTAAGTTTTCATCAATTAATACAGCATTTTTAAAAGATGATTTGTTTCAATTAAAACATTCGAAGAATGAAAAAGAAATTAAGCCTATTGCTGAAATTATTAGTAAAAATATAATTAAAATCCATCTATGGGAAGGGATGCCAGACGGACATATTGAAACAAAATCGGATAATTACTTGGAGTATAGACTTTCAAAAATAGCATATTAATTAACAATGATATCAGTTTTTAATAAAATCACTAATAATTCTGAAACGTTGCCGATAAGCCTGGAATCGTGTTCAGATGTTTTCATAAATACACTCACACGAACGCCCAAGTGCACTTTGCGCCCTATTGGCTAGTGTTTACAAAATCACGTTTCGCGAAGGCCGGTATTGAAACGCCAGTTACATCACTTGTATTTCATATTCACGAATCACTGCATTCTAAGGCTGGGACGGGTACTCGGGTATTCGAATCCCGGGTCGGGTACAGCTGGAATCGAGTCCTATTTCTAGGAATCGAGTATCCGGAAAGGGAGAGAGCTCTGTAATGACAAGGGCAGACAATAGCTTGTCTTTTTCATTTTTGACGTAACACACATTTACATCATTGAGTGAGTGAGTGAGTGAGTGAGTTTAGTTTTACGCCGAACTCAGCAATATTCCAGCTATATGGCGGCGGTCTGTAAATAATCGAGTCTGGACCAGACAATCCAGTGATCAACAACATGAGCATCGATGTGCGCAATTGATGAACCGATGACATATGTCAACCAAGTCAGCGAGCCTGACCACCCGATCCCTTTAGTCGCCTCATACGACAAGCATGGGTTACTGACGATCCATATACTAACCAGGAAATTCACGGGTTTGTACATCATTGGTATTGTCCAATTAATGGAGCATAGTTTTAATGACTGTAATTTATCTGTGCATGAGCAGTGAGTAGTTAAGTTACAGTAGCAGCAGGAACAAAACGTTCGTTGTTATAACGAGGAGTGTAGGTAATGGTGTGTGATTTCATTTGAGTAGATGATCGAATCCTCACATGTGCCAATGACCTATAAACTTGAAATAGACAACGAAGCTATCAATCAACCTAACAATGAACTGCCAAAACAACAACGCTACGTCTGGAAAGATAAGTTCGAAAAAGACTTCATTGATCATTGGAAATCCGTCCCTGACGCCGATTCGTAATTTATCAATATCTGAACTCTGGAAATATAGAAATTTATGAAGGTTTCGACTGTTCCTCGTCAACGGTTTTAAAACGTAAAAAACTCAAGAAAATTGTCTTGAACGTTTCTAAAACGATACGGAAACATTTTCAAAACTTTACTGTGTTAGCTGGTCCATCAAAATGTTCAGCACTGACAGGGTAGTGTGAGTGAGTGAGTTAAGATTTAAGGTGACTTTGGCAATATTTCAGGCATAACGTGAGTAAATCAAGTTATAGATTTATAATGATTAAAGGTTTGACCAGGTAGGTATCAAACAAGACGTACCATATTACCTAAAGGACGGACCAGGCAGGGGGATTTGTGCGAGAAAAATTACTCATAGTACCCAACGATACAGTATTAACCCTAGATAGTATACACAGTGAGAGAACGAGCGTCAGGCACCCTCATCAAACCATTTCATCTCAAGTCTGCTCCTCAACCCACACAAAAACAGGTGAAATTTAGTTGGACATCACTCGGTATTCCGCTAAATTTGTCCTGTTTTTTGTGGGGCTTGGAGCAGAATTGAGGTGAGTGAGTGAGTTAATATGTGCGTCACATCGGCAATATTTCATATCGTGACGAGAAAAACTTAATTTATATCAATATTAAAATCAATAAATTTAGAATGTAAAAACCTGACATCGAAGGACAGTAAAAAACACTAAAGCGTCACAGATGTATACATTTAAAACTAGTACGCTATCATAAAATTAAATCACAACATACAATACAAAATAAAAACGGGCTATAGATCATCAACAACTGAAGGCAGATCACCATACTAGGTAGTCTGTCGTACAGACCCTGAAGCAAATATATCCAAGAAAGCCCACACAAGTCTACAAAATGTGGCAAGTCTAGATTTCCTCAGCTTCTGAAAATGAAGAAAGTCTCAGGGCTCCTTTTCATTACATATATTTTTTTTTTACTAGGAACTTTTTTCAGTAAAATAAGTTCATTTCATACTAGGACCCATGGGGACTTACAGTACGTTGGCTACCTGCATGGAACCTACCTGGATTTACACCATCCCAGAATTGAGGTGAAAAGGCTTGATGAGGGTGAGAGATCCCGTTCTCTCATTGTGTATACCACTTGAAGATACTTCATATTATAACTAAAATAAATGGAATTATCATGAAACCGCCCTCTAGCGGTCTGCTGCAAATGATAATGACCCGCTGATTTCTTAACAACGAGCCATTATTAGTTCTGGTGTCAAATGACAGCAGAGCGGGTGCGCGCTGGGGCGGCTTGTGATGCACTGAACGCTGACAAAGGTAGATAGCGTCCGAGTCGGGGTCCACTCAGCTGAGTCGCTACGAGAGATTGAACGAGCGCCTCGCGGTCCTACTGATTCGCTTGAGGTCGAAAAGGCCGAAACTTAGTAAATTGATAGTGACATAGAGGAAGCTGAACTTGACAAGGTTCAAATGGAAAGGAAATCAGCAAATACTCTCAAGCAAACATCCTGGGAAGTCAAGGAATTAACCGGTAAGTGTAACTTTTGATTCTTTATTTGCAAGTTAAAACTCGTATAAAAAAGATCAAATGAATATATGCAGTGAAAACAATATAATTTTTCCTTAAAACTGTTTTCCATTTTATTTCATAGATTGGGCTTTTTGGCGTAACATCAACGTAGGTTTCCAAACCATAAACGCACTGGATCTTTCCAGCGCACATAAAAGTTCATAAAGTAAATTTCTTCAGGGTGTTTTGTCACCTAAGATGCCAGCCAACAGTTTGGAACAACAAGCGAAAAAAATGGGGAGTTGAACATGTTGACATGACTTACGATTCGTTTCACATGATGTCGAGTTTACCTGACATTCTGGCTCCAAATCCTTATCCACGGTATGCAGGTAATGTTAGCTCCCTTGCTGTTTGAAATGTCAGTAATTGTGCAATAAACTACATCATTGGACCTTATGTGACTGCTGAAACTGACGTTATGACTTGGTCATAAAATGGCGGCTTTGTTGTCCGGCATAGATCTAATGAAGGCCAAGGTCATGGCGTAGGCCAAGATCGAATGTCGTCACGCTCCATAATGACGTCATTAATCTTGTTTCATGACCTAACAGTGTAGTTTGAAGCACACTGATTAAATATATCATACTGTTTTGTCTTTTTTAAACACAAATTCCATCCATTTTAGCTATAATAGGGGTAACGCTGTTATCATTTGCAGAAGCCCACGGTCTTTCCCTCCTGCGTCCTGCAGTTAACTGAGGACCTAGGGCTTCTGCAAACGATAATATCCTGAAAAACAGCGTTACCCCTATAACAGCCCTGCATTCGGTTCTCTCCATTTTGAAAGCAAATGGTAGGGCCATGCTGTTTGACAGCTATAGCCCGGGTAATTCATGTTTGCATGTGCAGCACATGCTCAGATTCTGTTCTAGAAACATGGCGAGTTTTGTTGAGCTTGTGTGATTCGTTCATGGTGAGACCGGAAACTTTTGGGACACCCGTCGTAACTTTTGGTATATACTTCACTCTTAATCATTTCTGTACGAGCTTCACTATAAATAAACCTCATTGTTATATCAGGTTTCATTGTTGATAAATCTCATAACATGTATATATATTCTCTAAGTATTGATTTGCTTTTATATAGACTTCGTTGTTTCTGTACTAGGTTTCATTTTCTACAACATCGCCTCCAATATTCCATGATGAAACACGACACTGTTCATATGATGGCAGTAGGAGAGGTATGTTCACGTTCTTCTTTGATGATAATTGCTAAGCCAATGCAGTTAATCAGTCAGCATCGAATCATGTTGGAGGGTGATATCTTCGTCAGTGTTTAAAGCTAAACAATCTCCAATTTGAAAGAGCGAATGAGTGAGTTAAGATTTAAAGTCACGTCGGCAATATTTCAGCCATATCGTGACTAAAACTAGGTCTAAATTCATAATCCATACATATAATATATAAAACCTTGTCAACGAAGGACAATAAAATTATTAGATTATCACAAAATGAGTTAAAACTAGCTAGCATATATCTTTAAAAGTAGGAAACTATTATTGGACAATACAATGTAAAAATAGGCTATAGTGAGTGAGTCACTTTGGCAATATTTCAGCAATATCGTGACTAAATTAAGTTATAGATTAAAATTATTAAAGGGAAATCAGTAAAACAACTAGATTATCACAGATAGAAATCTAATACTAGTATTTAAATTTAAAACATTTTAACTATACAAGACGATACAATATAAAAACAGGCTACAGATTGCCAACAACTGAAGGTAGATCACCATACTAGGGACCAATGGGACTTACAGTATATTTGCTTCCTGCATGGACCCTAGCTGGATTTACATCATCCCTTCAGCTGTTAGCAATTTACAGACATCTAGCCATACATTAAAAATACACATATTCTACGATTAAAAAGGTGGAGAGTTTACATTGACTTTGAATGGTTTGGGACTAACGTACCCTCTCAGGAGGACAATCATTTTACAGTACTTTAACCCCCTAACAGGCTACAGATTGCCAACAACTGAAGGTAGATCACCATACTAGGGACCAATGGGACTTACAGTATATTTGCTTCCTGCATGGACCCTAGCGAGATTTACATCATCCCTTCAGCTGTTAGCAATTTACACACATCTAGCCATACATTAAAAATACACATATTCTACGATTAAAAAGGTGGAGAGTTAACATTGACTTTGAATGGTTTGGGACTAACGTACCCTCTCAGGAGGACAATCATTTTACAGTACTTTAACCCCCCTTGAGGATACAGCAACTAACAATCCGAGCTACTAATTTAAACTTCCAATCATAAAATATTTATCTATTTACAAATCAGTTAACAAATCTAATTCTTTTAAAAATGCAATAATTAAATGAGACCTTATATTATAAAAAGATCCTTCATAGTTCCTGATTTGAAATAGAAATGCCTTGTGATGGAATATTCAACACAGTCAAGCAAGACATGCTTGACCGTGATTCTTTCATCACAAGGGATACAAAACGATACATTAATATATCGATACTGCATGTTGTTTATTTACTATTGCATTTTTGACAAAGGATTCTAAACGTACCAACTGATCAATGGTACTACGATTTTTCCTGAAAGCACATTGAATATTTGTTATAAGGTTATTGGTTTCAAGATACCATGTGAACCTATTGTTTACCATTCGTTCCATGGTTTTACAGATACAACTCGTCAAAGAGATCGGTCTATAATTACATGGATCAGTATGATCCCGGCCAGGTTTTGGAATAGGGACTACAATGGCATTACGCCACGAAGTTGGGAAATTCCCTGAAGTCCATATTGAATCAAAAATATTTACAAGTGTTTCCAAACATGATTCTTGTAAATGCTTCAAGAGCTGATAGTGTGTTATCAGCTCCTGTTGCTGTATCATGAGCTTGCTCAAGGGCAGTGTGTAGCTCATGTAATGAAAATAATTCATTATAGTCTTCGCCATTGTTAAAATTTATTCTCTTCTTCTCCTGTTGTTTCTGGTATTGTTGAAATTCTGGGACGTAATTGGACGAAGAAGAATGTTTGGCGAGAGTTTCACCAATCTTACTGGCAATATCAGACTTATCAGTTAATAAATTATCACCATCCTTCAGATGGTGAACAGTAGATTTGGAACCTTTGCCCTTAATTCTTTGTATCATAGCCCACACCTTTGACATAGGGGTACGGGAATTAATTTTGGAAACATAGCTGCTCCAAGACTGACGCTTATTCTGTTTAAAAGTGCGTCGAGCCTTGGCATTTAAAATTTTCACTTTATCTAAATTATGAACTGTAGGATGTCGGCTAAAATACTTTTCAGCTTCTTCCTACTCTTTCAGGCCTGTTTACAGTCATTAGTAAACCATGGTTTACGAATATGTGGAATTGCAGAGGACTTGGGTATAGTTTGATCAGCAATGTCATTGAGGATATCAGAAAACAATTGTGTAGGATCTTCGCTGTTCGCAAATACTTCATGTTTTAAGTGTTAAATACACAAAGCCTCATATAATGACCAATCAGCCCTGGCGAAGTTCTTTCTTGATGTAGGTGGATCATCACCAGGGTTAATTGTTTTGAGAATGGTTGGGAAGTGATCACTCCCACATAGGCCATCATGAACCATCCATTCAAATTCATTATATAAGGTTGCATCGGTGAGGGATAGATCCAGGGATGAATATGTTCCCGTAGCTGGATGTAAATAAGTGGCTGAATCGTCATTTAAAATACATAAATTATTATCAGAAATGAATTCCTCAAGGGTGTTACCTTTGTTATTAGTATGGGCACTTCCCCAAAGCGGGTTGTGTCCGTTAAAATCGCCCATGATGAGACATGGCTTCGGAAGTTGATCATACAGATTTTGAAGATCTGATTATTAAATATTTGAAGAGGGAGGTATATACAAGCTGCACAATGTCAGATCAATGTGCAGAGTCAGACGATAAGCAGCATTTTGAAGATCCGTATTTAAAGTGACAGGGCTGTGAATGACACTCTGGTGTACCAAAATAGAGGCTCCTCCAGTAGCTTTATCGCCTTGAGGGGAGAAGGAATTATAATCACTAAACCGTCTTAAGTTAAGGTATCAATATTTTTAAGGTATGTCTCTTGAAGACATAATGCTGACGGTTGAAGATCTTGAATGAGTAATTGTATTTCACTGAAGTTATTCTTCAATCCTCTGCAATTCCACTGACTTATATGAGACAATGGACTCATGATGGTGGCTCAATTGGAGATTTCACTCGTGAATGGGAGGAGGAGCTATTCCTCCGAGGACAGTGTGACATCCATATCAAGAGGTCCAAAGGGGTTCTCCAGAGGGAGCTCTGAAGGTAAAGGGACGGAAGGTGTCTCTTTTCTGTTTAGTTTTTTTTCCTTTTGTTTTTGATGAACTGGCTGAGTTAGGCTGTTTGTGTACTGATTTGACTGTATCTCAGGCTGACTCACAGTCTGAGAAGCAGAAGTAGACTGTGGCTGGGGACATAGGATCAGTAACTGGGTACTTTCGTGGAGCAGCTGAAACAGGTTTTTCTGACCTGACCCAAGTCAAGTCAAGTCAGTCTGACAAGCAATAGATAACGTTGTTACAGAGCGAGTGGCTGCAGCAGAATAAGTGATATTCATTGCTGTTGAGGTCTGATTTTGGAACATTATTTTAGCATCAAAGTATGAAATGTTTTTTCACATTTGAGCTTCACGATTTTAGATTGTCCTTGCCATACTGGACAGGACTTAGACGAGGCTGGCTGTTGTCCGCCACAATTTGCACATTTCAGATCGTTTTTACAATCAGTACCCTCATGGTGGTCTGCACAACTGTGACACACCACAGAGTTACGGCAAAATTGTGAGCCATGGCCAAACTTCTGACATTTGTAACATCAGAGTGGATTGGGGAGATACACCTCCACTCCGATATTGAAATAGCCTGCTTTAATTGATTGTGGAATTGTTGAACGAGCAAACGTTAACAGATAGGTGTTTATGTTAGTGATGATGCCATCTCTCTTCACAGTAAAACGTTTTACTGCTGTGACAGCCTGTTCCTTTAATTCTGTAGCAATGTCCTCTTCAGACATGTCTGTCAAACAACGAGCTCTGTCTCGAACGATACCGCGACAGGAATTTAATCTTCTGTGCACAGACACAGCAACCTCAATATTTGCAAATGTTTTAATTGACAAATGATTCAGAGATTGCTGTCTCCGTGAACACTCGACAAGAAGCGAGCCACTACGAAGACGGGTAACATTTGATACTTCCCCACAAATACAAGCAACAGCCTTAGAAATGGCAAAAGGCTTGAGTTTTATAGGCAGAAAATCAGTAGCCTCAATCACCAGGAAACAGGCACGAGAATCAGCATTGGATGAAACATTTCTTGAAGTGTCATCAACCTTTTCGAAACGTCTTTTCTTTTCGTTTCTAGATGAACCAGATGGTGTGGGATCCATGATAACATTTAATAGATTCAGCACCCCTGTTCCCCATCCACCACGGAATGTCAACAAGGACAGTGTCATGTAGCACCGGATCTCCGAGATGCAGAAACCAGGGATACAGGGGTGTTATACTCCAGAGATAAAGACATGAAAAGTTATGAGGAACTAAAAGAATAAATGCCAGGCTGGTTCGGCCCATGACACCATTCCCAAGAATCACAGATTTCAGAGGTTTATTATCACCAGATTGGCCAGTGAGCCACCGCCTTCTGGCATAGCACTCTAGGCAATTCATACAGGATAATTTCCATTACTGACAGTCATAATAATCAAATATAATCAAAATATTTGCAGGAGAAATATTTTCCATGCGCAGGACACGGCGTGACCAGCCGATTGATAGAACTGGGCCAGTTCTACCACCCGTCTAGGTGAAATAAGGGCCAAAGTGATGTGTTGGGCAAAAGCAACACGGTTCAAGGGTCCCAGTGCCCTCAACCACCAGAATCACGTCCTCCACCGACACAAGGACGCAACCCACGTAAAAACAGGTTGGTGGACCAAATATGCCTCCGGGTCCACCCCGGGGGTTGAAGAGCGCTTAGCGTTACCCAGCACCCACCACAAGGAGGTGGCTCTTCACGGGTGCCAAATTGGCTATAGATCGCCAGCAACTGAAGGTAGATCACCATACTAGGGACCAAATTTGAAAGAAGCAAAGATGAATCACAGATATCGAGATATGGAGCCCTGCGGCAGTTTCCAGTGTTAGCAGGATTGTTGACATGGGGACTCCAAAAATATTTTTTTGCGTAAATTTCCAACTATCCAAATCATCACTTGTCCTATCTTTGTGCCACCTTTGGTGACGAAATATTGTATGGTTTTAAATATCTTTTCCCGAAATGAGCACAACTGCAATTCTCAGTTTAAGTCAAAGTTTATTTTTCGAAAACCCTTGGCCTTCAAAAAGTACCAGTTCCCAACTAGACCTATGTTAATGCCAACTATGTTGAACACAAACTGAACCGTGTTCAGAATATGCTCCAGAAATATGCACTACCACAAATGAAAGCTGTTGCCATTGAGATTCGAACATATTTCTCGCAACTCCTCAACTGTCATAAGACACTAGTTCCCAGCTGGACGTAATAATGTGACAACGTTGGTGAAAAAGAATAAACAGGTTTCAAGATCTGGTCAAGAAACATGACCCCACCGCAGTTTCCATGCCTTGGAAAAGTATAGTTTTCAAACATCTCATGCTATTCAAAGGCCCCAGTTCATAACTTCACTTCATTTCAATATATGTGCCAACTTTGGTTACTTAATATTGAACGGTTTTCAGGTATTGCATCAGAAATTCACAAAATCTCTAGAAATTGGCGGAACTGTTGTTGCCCGTGATCCAATTGATTTCGCCCATGGACGAGCTAATTTATCAATACTATAAAATTGATGAATAAAGTTGAAATATAATGTATTATGTTTCATGATACTTGTAATTTTTATTTTATAGTCCGGAATTTGATTTTATAGTATTGGCTGAGTAATTATACTCACTTTGCGCATTAACATACATCTTGTCGACAAGAACCACAGTGACAATGGAACGCTTAGAGCATACGAAACAAAACAAAAACGATGCGGTTGGCCAACATGGATTTATGAGCGTAAAGCCAGAATAAACTTTTGAAAATGTTTGCAAAAACAAGTGAATCTTTGATCACTAGTCTACAATTGAACTCCATTCTGTTCTGTTCTTTGTTGACATGAGGCCGAGTACTCAAGAAGCAGAGAGCCGAAGGTACTTTTTTTTTTACCACTATGTGCACAAACGTCATCGCAGTGGCATAGAGTTGAATTCAACAGTGTGAATAATGGATCATGAAGATCAATGGAGTATATTATACAAAGACAGCTTTTTAGCCTTGCGTTATAGCGTAAGAATGAGTATTGTTCGCGATGAACGATTTTGTAATTTGTGTATGAATGGATGTATGGAAGATGAATACCATTTTCTGTTAATATGTAAAGTTTATTCCATTTTAAGACAAAAGTATATTCCTAAAGAATTCTGGAAACATCCTTCTCTTTATAAATTTAATATGTTACTAAGTTGTGATTAAGTGAATATCCCAATTAACTTAGCAAAATTTGTAAAAGAAGCTTTATGGTTAAGAAGTGCTTAAAAGATGTATTTAACTATTTTGTCACTATCATTATTATTTTGTGAGTTTTTGTACTTGGGCCTATGGTCTATATACGGAATAAAAGTTTGAATTGACTAACAATGAGTTAACAGCTCTGTTTGAGGGGCATTCTAGCAGTTGTAAGTAATAGGAATGACAAATGTCTATGCATGATCAACTTCTTTATTGTACAATAGTGACGTTTAACATACAAGTATAAGTATCCATATCGAATCGGCGCTATTGTACAATAAAGAAATTGATAACCCATAAACACTTGTCATACCGAGTAAGTAGCTGTTAGTAAAGTCAGACAGAAGCCATTTGAGTATTTCGTTGCTTTTTCCACACGTAAATAATTGACACCACAACATGTCAATTAACAAGCAGAAAACGTTGAAGGTCCATTTGTAGGACGATTGCATGCAATATTTAAATGCTCGATTCTATGGATTCAACGATGCCCATCAAAGCCTGTCTTGAGCACTGAACACTATTATCCGTATTATCCTTGAACATTTCAAATTGGGCTATACCCGTCACATGTTAGGTATTGTTAGAGTTTCGTATGTTGATGAGAATTTGAGCGCATCAAACTGTTTATAGCACACGCAAACTGAAGATAGATCAGGTACCACGCTGAGCATGATTAATGACGGCAATTGAGCAGGGCTGTAAAACTTAATCGCTAATTACCACAGACCAAACTGCATGTATTAAGACAGAACTAATGAGGATTTCCTTCAATCTTCACACGTTCCAACTCGTAAGACCATGCACACCGCTTAATTAGTTGATGTAAATGAGTGAGTTCTTAGATTGTTCAAGATTGTTTGTGACATAGAAGTTGATATCCCTGGGCTAAGATCATGACCAACAGACTGTTCAACTAGCTGGTTAGATCGATTGAAGGCTACATATGAAACTGTCTTCAATCGGATTTCAGGCGACGAGAACACAGAAATGAATTATCCGCATCGGAAACTCAGACTTTTTTTCAGACTGTCCCGAGATAAGCCGTTGGAATTTAGGGCGTTAATTGCCATTGTGGCAAGCATAGCAAAGTGAAAGTAATTATCATGAATGCTTCAAACATGACAGGCACAAATTCCCCTTTTTGACGATTAAGCCATCGCCAAGAGCACTTCAGACATCTCTTATTATGTTTACTTAGGTCTATAATTTCAGCTCCTTCTTCAAAACATTAATGACATTTAGCGTTGTTTCGCTAAATGGGTTTATTGGCAGCATTTACAATTCAGCGCATAACTTTAAACTCTAGCACTTGCCTTCGCTTATAGTATCCATCCAGCGTAGCAGTGCAGGAGGCGTTGTATTATTTCAGCATTTCATAATAGCAGCAGTATGACATCTAGCAGTATTTTGGCTAAATGGGTTCGTAGGCAGTATTGACAATCCTTGTGCACAACTTTAAACTCTAGCACTTGCTTTCACTTATAGTAACCACCCAGCGAAGCAACGCACATGGCAGTGTTTGTCTTCTGCATCCCATAATAGCAGCTACGTCTCTTCCGGAGTGACGTCACACCTACAGGCATACGTCATATCCTTCCTTTCTATCCTTCCTTTCTATCCTTCATGCTCTCAGGTCAAGTCCACTTACATATTGCCTCTGCTGATTAATTTCTCTCTACTCGTGTCATTTCGACAATTTACTTTCAAATTCTCTATTAAATAACAGTAATTGCGTCCGGCTTCTTTCCTGTCCTCTTTTCATTCATCTAATTGACTAGATTTAGTTGTAGCTCTACACCATGTGCTCGCAGGCGCACTTACCACCATGCCTCCAAAGCGCAGAGCAGCAGTCAACCACTCCGCAGTGAAGGGACAAGCAAAGCGTCGAAACGAAAGGCAAAGGGGGTACGTGCGACTGGTGCTCTCCCCATGAGCACTGTCCCCCAGGCCTGTCAGGCCCCACAACCGGAGGCATCCCCTGCGGCAACCAACACCACACCTCCGCTGGGGCCAACCTTCGCCACCCCGCTGGCTCTGTCAGTCAACTCACAAGGTATGTCACCCTTTGACCATGTTAATATATTGCCCGAATTATTGATTCCTCCTGGTAAGCAGGCACCGGTTGAGTTGCTGCAATCTCAAGTAGCCCCTTCCACGCCTCAGATGGGGTGTTACAGTCAACCCCTCACAAACAATACACTTGGGAATGCGGACATGCTGCCACATCAGCAGCTTAGCTTTAGATCATTAGTTTCCACCTAAGACAGGCGGTAAAAGGAAAAATACACCGGCGGAAGTTTGTTGACATGAAATCTCTCTTACCAGCGGAAAACCAAGCAACACAGGAGAGTCAGAATTTCACGATGGAGCTTGACCCTTCAGGCCAGGTAACATTTAGACCCAGGCAGGAGTCCACTCGTCAACTAAGCATTGGGTCTTGGACGTCTGCCTTTTTGAGTTACATCAGTGTAGTTATTGAGCGACGAACTGATGTAAATTTTATCCAACAAATGTTGTGATATATGGAGACAATCCATGGTGCCGCCGCTAGGTTTGGCGGTGACTGCTGGTCTCAATATGGCATACAGTTTCGGCAGAAAATGGAGAGAGATCCATCACGTTCTTGGGGCACGATCGACGGACAGCTGTGGCTGCAGCTAATGCTTCCCTGCAATAAACAGCAGACGCACACACCTTCTGCCAGATACCCCAGCTACCCTCAACAGCGTGTGCCTACCGAGGTTTGTAGGAACTTCAATCATGGCGTGTGTGATCGGGGAAAGACATGTCGTTACGCACACAAATGCTCGGCATGGAACAAAGGCAGCCATGGGGCATCATCCTGTTTTCGTGCCAAAAAGCACATCACAGTCCCCGCACAAACACCCAAGTGACCCACTGCCCTACCAACCAGAAATGCTTCGCATGGCCCTATCTCCAGTTAATGTTATTTACTTGCGACAGTGGCTGGGGCATTACCAATTAATCAACCCATTAGCAGCTCAGTTACTGGAACGGGGTTTTAGTCAGGGCTTTAGTTAAGAATATTCAGGGATGCGATCAACCTTAAATCTGCGATTGAGCAGCCACTACTGGTGGAACAAAAACTACAGAAAGAAATTCAGTTGGGTCGCATTGCGGGCACATTCCCACACAGGCCAGTGGACTCCCTTATAGTTTGCCCAATCGGCTTGGTGCCTAAGAAATCAGAATCATCTGTCCAGGGGAGGCTGCTTTCCACCTCATCCATCACTTATCATATCCAGTAGGTTCATCGGTGAACGACTATATACCGCAGGCATCATGTACGGTGCAGTACACCAGTTTTGATCAGGCGGTAGCTATGATTCAAAACCTCGGGAGTGGTGCAAACATGTCCAAATTTGATATCAAATCAGCCTTTCGTCTCCTGCCGGTGGCACCGTCGGACTTCCAGCTGCTAGGCATGAAGTTTCAGGTGAAATTTTTCATTGATAAATGTCTCCCCTTCGGCTGTTACATTTCTTGTGCTCTATTTGAGTCATTTAGCACTTTCATTGAATGGGCCATCAAGCCACGACGGACAGCCAGGATATAGCTCATTATCTGGATGATTTTATCCTGGCTGCGGTGGATTTAAACATCTGCTCGCACATGCTCAAGACTTCCCTTCAATTCGCTAACCGCCTGGGTGTGCCAACCGCACACCAAAAAACAGTACAACCCACAACTTTTCTTACATTTCTTGGTCTCCCAATAGACATGGAGAGGGGGGAAATCAGGTTGCCACGTGACAAGATAGCGCAACTGGTTCATTATCTGTCACATAGCGGCTCCATCCAAGAAGGTCACACTGCATACCCTGCAATCCATAGTGCGTAAGGTGAATTTTGTAAGCAGGGTAATTTCCTTGGGTCGTCCATTCTTGCGGCGACTTATAGACGCTCAAAAAGGGGTAAGCAAACCGCAACACAGAATACGTGTATCAACGGGCATGCGGCAGGACCTCAAACTATGGCTTCATTTCCTTGCCAAGCATAATGGCATAACCTTATTCTTGGAGCAAGGATGGGTTTCTACCCCACTTCTACAGCTTTGTACAGATGCAGCAGGAAGCCAGGGTTGTGGTGCATACTTCCAAGGCAATTGGGCTAATGCCAAGTGGCCAGACCTATGGCTACAACAAGGATGGGTGAAAGACATGACATTCTTGGAGCTTTTCCCTATAGTCATGGCGTTGCGGATCTGAGGCAGCAGTATGGCGAACAAAAGAGTGCTAATGTTCTGCGAGAACCAGGCCGTGGTGAGTATTATCAATAGGCACACAGCAAAAGGGGAAAGGGTAATGAAACTGCTCAAGCGAATGTTACTGATATGCTTACAAAACAACATCCACTTCAAGGCACGTTATATACCCTCTCAGGATAACATAATAGCAGACGCTCTTTCGAGATTTCAGTGGTCACGGTTTCGAGCAGCAGCCCCTCAGGCGGATCAACAGGCCTCTGCAATACCAGCGGACATCTGGCTCATCTAACAGCAGAAGTAAGCAGTCTGGTAGACAACTCAATGGCAGCAAACACCTGGAGGACATACGAGTCAGCAGTGCAGTCACTGCGGGGATTTCGGGCGGTGTACTCCCTGTCTGACTTATGGCCAGTCCCCTTAGTTCATATGCTACATTTTATAGCCTATCTCTCGTTATCAGGTAGGTCTCCGAACATGGCCCGCTCCTACATTTCAGCCTTGTCCTCCATCCATAAGCTCAACTCATTGCAGTGCATGTCTAATCATTTTCTAGTGCAGAAAGCCATGGCGGAGATGTCCAGGACGTCGGGGCATCCAGACAGGAGACAGCCTATTACAGTGGATCTGCTAATGCGCATTGTGCAACGCCTTCCCACGGTCTGTATGAAGCCACACTGTTCTCGGCAGATATCTACTGACATTTTTCAGTTTTTTTCAGGGTAAGCGAGGTAGTGGCAGGTTCAGGTAACGACTCATCACAGCGCGCAGGTGGTACTACGGGCGGCCAAAACAGACCAACAGGGCCGGGGCACACGCATTGCCATCCAGGCAGTTCCGAGGTCTATGTTATGTTCTGTCAAAGCCCTTGCACAGGTTTAATCAGTGCGACCACGGTCAGACAGGTATTTATTTGTGCATACAAACTCTGCTCCTTTAACAAGATTTCAGTTTCAGGCAGTGCTGAAAAAGACACTTCGAGCAGCAAAGGAACCCATTAATGTTAATCTGTATTCTTCGCACTCATTTCGCATAGGGGCAGCAACTACGGCGGCGCTTCAAGGCATCCCGTCATATCAAATACAGGAATTTGGCCGCTGGAGATCTAACGCATACCAGTCGTATATCCGTATTCCTCACCTGAGCGCACAAATATAATTTAAGCATTCATGGGTTGCAGGGACAGCTTGGGTGATTGGCTCCAGCTACATGGCGAGGCTTCAAAAACATCTAGGGCCACAACAGAGCAGCCTTGCCCTCGCCGTGGGTGTGATCTGGTCATCGAAGGGGGGGCCTCAAGTGGGCTAGCCTCAGAGGCAGGTTTGAAAGTCTCATTAGCGAGAGGGGCCCATGCAGGTCATTCCTTGTGATCCATCTCGGATCGAATGACCTGTGTGAGGTGCCATCCAAGACGCTATATGACATGATGTACGAGGATCTCCTCTACATACGCCTGCGCTGCCCAGCTGCCACTATTATCTGGTCGCCGATGCTGCCAACGTCCGTGCCCTCGATCTGAAGCGGAAGAAGATCAATCGGCGGCTGAGGAACGTAGTACAGGGGCACCTGGGCGGCCGGGTGGTATCATTTAACACGGACCCCTCCCACTACTTGGATGGGGTCCACCTCACGAATTTGGGCATGTCAGCACAGCATTGGGCTGTGCTGGCAGCACTCAGAGGCTAAAGCTTGTACAAAGGCGGCCATAACCTCATCCGCATACCCTCTCCCTCTCTCCCCTAAACACACACACACACACTTTAATACTCTGTGGACGGCAGCCCCGCACGCTGTCTGTTGGCATGGTGCCGACGGGACTAAGCAGCCGCACTGCTACAACAGCCGCACTGATACTTGGCATCTGCTTTTACAGCGGCAGCCCAAACCTTCCTGCCTGCTGTCTCCGTGGGAGGAAGTACCAAAGTGTCCCATGCTTTACCCGTCACTTTGCCACGGCGGAGGGCCGCAATTAGCTAATATAAGCATTCGGTCCCGTCGGCGCCATCCACACCACGCTTTTGTCATCCACACATCTGTCTTGTTTAGTCTGTTTACCGAGGAATACCTTTACAAGGTCATTCTCATCTATGTCCTACCATATCATCATATCAATTGAAAGGTCTGCATATAATCAACCCACAACGGTACATTCAATGCCATGTCTGACACTTTCAGTCTGACATAGTGTTCCAAGGTTTTGTGCAGTATTGTATAGCTTTGGGTCTTGTGTTTTGTTTCGTTTCTTGTTTTGTTTTGTTTTGCTGGATTTTTTTGTTTGGGTTTTGTTTTTGGGGAGTGGTTATTGGGAGGTGGGGGGCGTTGAGTCAGAAGAAGAAACACTGCATGGAAAGTCAACAGTAAAGTTTAGCAATAATGGTCTAAACACAAGCTTTGTTGAATATAGTTCGTTTTGACAGTATCACCCCACAAGGTTTGCACTGTAATCCATGCGCTGGAGAATGATAGTGCTGAGGTATGTGCGTGTGTGCAGTATCACTATTGCACTCTTGTCAAAACAGTCTCTGTTGTCACCTGACGGAGGGGCCAGGAAAAGCCCAGAAACGTTCCGTATTCAATAAAGAAGAAGTTGACATCCATAATATGTTGTGTTTTTCTTGAACCCAACTTCTATATGCCTCTCAAGAACCTCACTGGAAAGAATCCTTTCAAAAAGCACTTTATAGCGAATACAAAACATGTTTAACACGTTAAAACACCTTTAAATTTTTTAATCATACTGCAAACAAGTGTAACCACTAAAACACCCAAAACAAACGTGGCACTCAAAACATGTATAACACCGTAATAATACCAAAAACATTTTAGTCATACCTCTAACTCGTGTAAAACCTTAAAACATCCATAACATATGTGGCACTGAAAACAAGTTTAACACCTTAATAAAACCACTAACATTTTAGCCATACCTCAAACACGTGTAACACCTTAAAACATCCATAACATATGTGGCACTGAAAACATGTATAACACCTAAATAAAACCACTAACATTTTGGTCATACCTCTAACTCGTGTAAAACCTTAAAACATCCATAACATATGTGGCACTGAAAACATGTATAACACCTTAATAAAACCAAAAACATTTTAGTCATACCTCTAACACGTGTAACACCTTAAAACATCCATACATATGGGGCACTGAAAACATGTATAACACCTTAATAAAACCAAAAACATTTCAGTCATACCTCTTACTCGTGTAAAACCTTCAAACATCCATAACATATGGGGCACTGAAAACATGTATAACACCTTAATAAAACCAAAAACATTTTAGTCATACCTCTTACTCGTGTAAAACCTTAAAACATCCATAACATATGGGGCACTGAAAACATGTATAACACCTTAATAAAACCAAAAACATTTTAGTCATACCTCTAACACGTGTAACACCTTAAAACATCCATAACATATGTGGCACTGAAAACAAGTTTAACACCTTAATAAAACCACAAACATTTTAGTCATACCTCTAACTCGTGTAAAACCTCAAAAACATCCATAACATATGTGGCACTGAAAACATGTATAACACCTTAATAAAACCACTAACATTTTGGTCATACCTCTAACGCATGTAACACCTTAAAACATCGATAACATATGTGGCACTGAAAACATGTATAACACCTTAATAAAACCACTAACATTTTGGTCATACCTCTAACTCGTGTAAAACCTTAAAACATCCGTAACATATGTGGCACTGACAACATGTATAACACCTAAATAAAACCACTAACATTTTGGTCATACCTCTAACACGTGTAACACCTTAAAACATCGACACAAATGTGACACTTAAAACATGTATAACACCTTAATAAAACCACTAACATTTTAGTCATACCTCTAACACGTGTAACACCTTAAAACATCGATACAAATGTGACACTTAAAACATGTATAACACCTTAATAAAACCACTAACATTTTGGTCATAACTCTAACACGTGTAACACCTTAAAACATCCATAACATATGTGGCACTGAAAACATGTATAACACCTTAATAAAACCACAAACATTTTTATGTCATACCTCTATGTGGCACTGAAAACATGTATAACACCTAAAACATCCATAACATGGTCATACCTCTAACTCGTGTAAAACCAAAAACATTAACATGTGGCCTGAAAAATAAAACCAAAACATTTTAGTCATACCTCTTACTCGTGTAAAACCTTAAAACATCCATAACATATGGGGCACTGAAAACATGTATAACACCTTAATAAAACCAAAACATTTTAGTCATACCTCTAACACGTGTAACACCTTAAAACATCCATAACATATGTGGCACTGAAAACAAGTTTAACACCTTAATAAAACCAAAAACATTTTAGTCATACCTCTAACACGTGTAACACCTTAAAACATCCATAACATATGTGGCACTGAAAACATGTATAACACCTTAATAAAACCACTAACATTTTAGTCATACCTCTAACACATGTAACACCTTAAAACATCCATAACATATGTGGCACTGAAAACATGTATAACACCTAAATAAAACCACTAACATTTTGGTCATACCTCTAACACGTGTAACACCTTAAAACATCCATAACATATGTGGCACTGAAAACATGTATAACACCTAAATAAAACCACTAACATTTTGGTCATACCTCTAACACGTGTAACACCTTAAAACATCGATACAAATGTGACACTGAAAACATGTA
This sequence comes from Haliotis rubra, assembly GCF_003918875.1. Taxonomy (NCBI): domain Eukaryota; kingdom Metazoa; phylum Mollusca; class Gastropoda; order Lepetellida; family Haliotidae; genus Haliotis; species Haliotis rubra. The sequence continues at coordinate 172,617 of NW_025765310.1, forward strand.
TAACACCTTAATAAAACCACTAACATTTTAGTCATACCTCTAACACGTGTAACACCTTAAAACATCGATACAAATGTGACACTTAAAACATGTATAACACCTTAATAAAACCACTAACATTTTGGTCATAACTCTAACACGTGTAACACCTTAAAACATCCATAACATATGTGGCACTGAAAACAAGTTTAACACCTTAATAAAACCACAAACATTTTAGTCATACCTCTAACTCGTGTAAGAACCCAAACATCCATAACATATGTGGCACTGAAAACATGTATAACACCTTAATAAGAGCCACAAACATTTTAACATACCTCTAACACGTGTAACACCTTAAAACATCCATAACATGTGGCACTGAAAACAAGTTTAACACCTTAATAAAACCAAAAACATTTTAGTCATACCTCTTACTCGTGTAAAACCTCAAAACATCCATAACATATGGGGCACTGAAAACATGTATAACACCTTAATAAAACCAAAAACATTTCAGTCATACCTCTAACACGTGTAACACCTTAAAACATCCATAACATATGTGGCACTGAAAACAAGTTTAACACCTTAATAAAACCAAAAACATTTTAGTCATACCTCTAACACGTGTAACACCTTAAAACATCCATAACATATGTGGCACTGAAAACATGTATAACACCTTAATAAAACCAAAAACATTTTAGTCATACCTCTAACACATGTAACACCTTAAAACATCCATAACATATGTGGCACTGAAAACATGTATAACACCTTAATAAAACCACTAACATTTTGGTCATACCTCTAACACGTGTAAAACCTTAAAACATCCATAACATATGTGGCACTGAAAACATGTATAACACCTAAATAAAACCACTAACATTTTGGTCATACCTCTAACACGTGTAACACCTTAAAACATCCATAACATATGTGGCACTGAAAACATGTTTAACACCTTAATAAAACCAAAACATTTTTAGTCATACCTCTAAACGTGTAAAACCTTAAAACATCCATAACATATGTGGCACTGTGTATAATACCTAAATAAAACCAAAACATTTTAGTCATACCTCTAACACGTGTAACACCTTAAAACATCCATACATATGGGGCACTGAAAACATGTATAACACCTTAATAAAACTACTAACATTTTGGTCATACCTCTAACACGTGTAACACCTTAAAACATCCATAATATATGTGGCACTGAAAACATGTATAACACCTAAATAAAACCACTAACATTTTGGTCATACCTCTAACACGTGTAACACCTTAAAACATCCATAACATATGTGGCACTGAAAACATGTAGAACACCTTAATAAAACCAAAAACATTTTAGTCATACCTCTAACACGTGTAACACCTTAAAACATCCATCACATATGTGGCACTTCAATAATACACATAACAACATTGGCACCCATGAAGGGCCACCTCCTCGTGGTGGGTGCTGGGTCACGCTAAGCGCCCTTCAACCCCCCGTTGTGGACCCGGGGCGATATTAGGTCCACCAACCCGTTTGCCGTGGGTTGCGCCCCTGTGTCGGTGGAGGAAGGTAGTCTGGTGGTTGAGGGCACTGGTTCCAGGAACAGTGTTCCCTGCCCAACACACCACTTCGGCCCTGACTTCACCTAGATGGGTGGTTGAATAGGCCCGGTTCAACCAATCGGCTGGTCACGCCAAGCCCTGTGTATGGACTATATATATATCTATATGTCATTGCACACATTTGATTTGGAATTGTTTCAGTTTCGGACTTGGCATCATTGTTCATCTAAAACGTTTGTGATTTTGAAATATGTTATTATTAACTTTGCCTAGAGTCTTATGCCCAGAAGGCGGTGGTTCATGGGCCAATCTGGTAGATTAGTTATTTCTAACTCTTCTGCTTGAGTATATCATCCGAGTATCCTTGGTGCTGCAAGTCGGAGACCCACTTGTTTTTACCATTGTCCTTGTGATACTCCGTGGAGGGTGGGGAGCTCGGATGTTGAACCATAATCTATTAGCTATGGCTTACGAAACTCCCCAGAAAAAAAACAAACGTCAGCTTGATACTGATCCTATTGACAACGAACTTAGACTGCCCAATTCAATCGATTACTGGCCACGTTTTCTTGTTCTTGAGACCGAAGATAAGACACCACTGAAGTTAAACCCATTTGCTGTATCAAAGGGTATCAAGGCATTGCCGGAGATGTGAAGACTATTAAACGATTACGTTCTGGTGCGCTGTTGATTGAGTGCGGCAAAGGCACCAGTCGAACAACTTGTTGAAGATTGAAACTTTGTTGGCATTCCAGTCACTGTCACGGCCCACAAAACACTTAACACAAGCAAAGGAATCGTCAGAGACCGTGATCGGTTGCTGGCTGACATGTCGGAACTAGATATTGTCTCCGAGATGAGAGATCAGGGTGTGTTGTATGTTAAGCGTTTTACAACCCGTAAAAATAATGAAACCATAAAAACCAACACCTATCTGTTTTCCTTTTCCTTACCTACTGCCCCAAATCGCTGAAGGCAGGCTACTGTAACCTCACTGTTGACACTTACATTCCGAATCCCCTTAGGTGCTTCAAGTGCCAAAAGTTCGGTCATGGCGTGAATACTTGCACATTGTCTGTTGTGTGTGCTCACTGCGGTGGAAAGACACACACAACAGAAGATTGTGACAGTGATACAAAAACATGTACTAACTGCTCAGGGGACCACCCATCATTCTCTAAAGACTGTCCTATTTGGAAAGAGCAAATGGCCATCAACAGAATTAAATTCACCCAAAATATTAGTTTTGCAGATGCAAAGAAGTTGGTCCAAGGCAAAGAACCAACACAAAGCTATGCTTCCATTGCCAGAACGTCAGAAGCAAACTCTACAGTCACCAAATTATCTGCAAGTTGTCAGACCAACTTAACATGGGTTACAACAGATTCTCCTCAAATTATTTCAACTGCCATATCTACTCAGACAGCTGAACCACTTCCTAGTACATCTGAAGGCAGGCAGAGTCATCTTCAGATCACAAGTCACTCACTCAATCACGTTCACAATCTCAATCCTCATCTGATATTCAGCAAACTGCTAAAAGCAAACATAAACAGAAGCTTGATGCTTTCAAAAACAAAGTGGCAGAGCCCCAAAGGTTCGGAAAAATAAAATTCAGTTATATAACAAATACGGATCACTTGAGGGACATGGACGTGTCCGAAAACGTCCATTCTAGGGCACATAGCTTGTCGCCCTCGAAAACAGTGCGGGGTAGATCCCCAATAAATCCCCAAAGATAATGTCTTTTAATAATATTGTACAATGGAACTGCAGAGGGCTAAGGCATAATTTGAATGATTTGCAGCTATTAGTCCAGGACTTCACACCATCAGCCATTTGTCTCCAGGAGACATATTTAAAACAGACGGATACATTTGAATTACGTAATTTCAATGCATACCACTCCTTTTCACCTCCAGGTGATCGGGCCACTGGAGGATCTTCGATCCTTATCAAACACAGTGTTATCCACAGCCCTGTTATACTTAATACTGGTCTCCAGGCGGTTGCAGTACGACTGACGTTACATGTTGCGTTCACATTATGCTCATTGTACATCTCACCGTCTTCAACTCTTCGGAAGACTGACCTTCAAAATTTATATGACCAACTCCCAAAACCTTGTATCATTATGGGAGATTTAAATGGCCACAACCCGCTCTGGGGTGGTACCACTATTAATGCTAAAGGTAAACTATTAGAAGACTTTTGTTCAGATAATGATGTATGCATATATAATGACGGTTCTAGCACATATTTACATCCTGGCACAGGAACTTATTCAGCCCTTGATTTATCAATTACAGACTCAGACTTATTGAATGAATTTGAGTGGTCAGTCCACGACGACCTGTGTGGAAGTGACCATTTCCCAACAATTCTCAAACCCGTGAATCCATCTGATGTTCCTCCATCATCAAGATGGAACTTTAAGAAGGCTAACTGGCCTTTATATGAAACTTTCTGTGCTGACAAACTCAAACCTGAACTTTTTCATGATCTTCCTGATGCTATCAAATGTTTTTCAGATGAGCTCAGACACATAGCTGACAAGTGTATCCCCAAATCCTCTGCAGTTCCTCATGTACGTAAACCATGGTTTAACGCTGAATGCAAACAAGCTCGCAAGGCACGGAAGAAAGCTGAACATTATTTCCGTCGCCATCCTATGGTCCACAATTTAAACAAATTTAGAATTTTAAACGCCAAAGCACGGCGTACTTTCAAACAAAATAAACGCCAATCTTGGCGAAACTATGTCTCAAACATCAATTCGCGCACGCCAATATCAAAGGTGTGGAACATGATTCAGAAAATAAAAGGTAAGGGCTCTAAATCTAGCATTAAGCATCTAAAAATGGAGATGAATTATTAACTGATAAATCTGACATAGCAAATAAACTTGGAGAAACTTTGGCGAAACATTCTTCCTCATCAAACTATGTACCTGAATTCCAGAAATATCAAAGACAGCAGGAAAAGAAATCTATTAATTTCAATTCAGACAATGGGAAGACTACAATGAAACCTTTTCGATACATGAGCTTCATACTGCTCTTGACCAAGCTCACGATACTGCTTCAGGGCTGATGGTATACATTATCAACTCCTGAAACACTTACCTGAATCATGTTTAGAGACGCTCTTATCTATTTTTGATGTCATTTGGACATCTGGACAATTTCCTTCGTCGTGGCGCGATGCTATAATTGTGCCCATCCCTAAACCTGGACGTGATCATACTGATCCTTCCAATTATAGGCCAATTTCATTAACTAGCTGTGTTTGCAAGACCATGGAACGCATGATAAATAATCGACTTGTTTGGTACTTGGAAACCAATAACCTTATAACTAATATACAATGTGGTTTCCGTAAAAACCGTAGTACCATCGATCATTTAGTGCGCTTAGAATCTTTTGTGAAAAATGCCATAATTAATAAACAACATGCAGTGTCGATCTTTTTCGATTTAGAAAAAGCATACGACACAACATGGAAACATGGGATTTTAACAGATTTACATGACTTTGGATTACGAGGCCGTTTGCCTCAATTTATATCCAACTTTTTAAATGACAGGCAATTTCAAGTCCGAGTGGGTTCAACCCTGTCTGACCATTACATTCAGGATCAGGGAGTCCCACAAGGCAGTATTTTGTCTGTAACATTGTTTAGTATCAAGATTAACAGTTTATCACAGGTTTTAACTGATTCAATTGATGGATCACTTTTTGTGGATGATTTTAATATTTCTTGTCGCGGTAAGAATATGCATACTATTGAACGGCAAATGCAGCTGTGTTTAAATAAAATACATAAATGGTGTCTTGAAAACGGCTTTAAATTTTCTAAATCCAAAACTAATTGTATACATTTTTGTAGAAAATATAAACCGCATAAAGACCGGAACTGTTCCTCAATGGCACTCCCATCAAAATTGTGAAGGAGGCCAGGTTCTTGGGATTAATTTTTTGACTCGCATCTAACTTTTCTTCCCCATATCAAGTCCCTAAAACTAAATGCTTGAAGGCGCTTGACTTGTTGAAAGTCGTTTCCAATTCTAAGTGGGAGGGATCAAGCTACCCTCCTACAATTATATCGATCATTGGTACGTTCCAAACTTGATTATGGCTCCATCGTTTATGGTGGAGCCTGCAACAATAATCTCAAACTTTTAGATTCTGTCCACCACCAAGGTCTAAGACTATGTCTTGGTTCCTTTAGAACTTCACCTGTTGACAGCCTTTACGTCGAGGCTGATGAGCCATCTCTTACACAACGCCGTATAAAATTAACTTTACAGTATATTACAAAACTTTATTCCAATGAGTTAAACCCTGCATATAACTGTGTCTTTAATCCACTATATGAAGATCTGTATAACAAGAAGCCTTCTCTTGTTCCGCCTCTTGGTATAAGAGTGAAACCTTTCCTTTCTGCTGCTGGCATTGAGCTAGAACATATAGCTCCTTCCCGTTTTCTTTCTTCTCCGCCTTGGCAATTGGTTTAGGCCACAAGTTGACCTAACATTAACTACATTTAAAAATCAGAAACAAATGAATTGCAGTATAAACAAGAATTTAGTCAATTAAGAAATAAATATAATACATACAAATCCTTATTTACAGATGGGTCCAAGGATGGTGGCACAGTGGCATGTGCCACTGTCATTGGATCCAGAACAATATCTTCTAGAATACCGGATAACAGCTCTATATTTACAGCAGAAGCAAACGCCATCTTAACAGCTCTTAAATATATTAATAAACACCGTAAATATAAACAATATATCATCTTTTCAGATTCTCTTTCGTGTCTTCAGGCTATTAAAAATCTTTCTTGCAAACATCCACTTTTATTAGAAATTATTGAATTGTACAATGAACTTGCTACTGGCCAATGCGACATCGTCTTTTGTTGGTTGCCCAGCCACGTTGGCATTTCTGGGAACACGATGGCTGATATTGCTGCTAAGGCAGCACTCAACAAATCTGTGACACCACTTCTTATCCCATACTCTTATTATGATGCCAGCATTAGAGCATACATCCGCGATCTGATGCAAAAGAAGTGGGACACCCAAGTAGGTATTAATAAATTACATGCAATGAAACCCTACATTGGTTACACCTACTTGGGTTGTCAGTCCAGATTTGAAGAGGTCATTATGCGACGATGTCGCATTGGCCACACTAGATATACTCACCAATATTTACTGAAAGGCGAAGATCCTCCGTTTTGCATCCCTTGTATTGAAAGAATCACAGTCAAGCATGTCCTGCTTGACTGTGTTGAATATTCCATCACAAGGGATAAATATTTTAATGTCAAGACATTGAAGGATCTTTTTTATAATGTTAATTATCATTTAATAGTTGAATTTTTAAAAGAATTAGATTTGTGGACTGATCTGTAAATAGTTAAATATTATATTGTTGGTAGTTTGTATTAGTAACTGAGATTGTTAGTGGCTGTACCCTCAAAGGGGGTTGACGTAGCGTAAAATTATTGTCCTCCTGAGAGGGTACGTAAGTCCCAAAACTTTCAAAGTCAATTTAAACTTGCCAGGATTTTTAAACGTAGTATACTTGTTCTTTTAATTTTGGCTAACATTTCTTCCAATCGCCAGCAGCTGAAGGGATGGTGTAAATCCAGCTAGGGTCCATGCAGGTAGCAAAAGTAATGTAAGTCCCCATGGTCCCTAGTATGGTGATCTACCTTCAGTTGTTGGCGATCTATTGCCTATTTTTATATTGTGCTGTCCCCTAAAGTTAACATGTTTTAGATTTAATTACTAGTTTTACATGTATATCTGTGATATTCTAGTTGTTTTACTGTCCTTCGTCGGCAGGTTTTTATAATATCTGTATATATATTCCATTTAAATGTCAAATGTTCTCGTCACGATATGGCTGAAATATTGCCGATGTGACGTTAAATATTAACTCACTCACTCATAACAACATTTTTATAAAATATGTAACCTGCGAAGAACCGGGTTAGAAATCTGGATGTATGTCACCGTATCTGAATTGGGCTGATCGATGTTCATGCTGTTGCTTAGTGCAGCATTTAAGAACAAAATGCATAAATGTAAAATAGCACATGTTCCCACTAACATAACTCAACCAGTTCGGGTAATGCGCCATCTCGATCTTGCAACAGAAAAATCACGATAGGGATCTACACGAAAGTGCACGCGAGGTGCACCTGATACAATATACTGTGTTTCAAAACTACGAGCAGAGATGAGGTACCGCCAAACCAATGTTAGATTCGAACCCAGTAGCTCTCTAGTACCACGCCACAACCCTCTCTACCACGGAACCACCCCTGCCACACCTTTAGAACTGCAACCTGCAATGCGTTCCCGAGTAGAACGTTGGTCGCCATATCAAAAGGTTGGACCTGACAAATGATGATACACAGATGTCTACAATTAACAAATGTCTGTACCTTTCACATCTCTATGATCAACGGATGTCTGTAGTTTTCAGATTTCAATGATTAAAATATTTTTGTGATTCACCGATCTATACGATTTGAAGATGTCTGTTAATTTCAGACAATTTCGATTAAATATCCCTATAATGAAGGTGCTATGTTTCTAACGTAGGTGCAATCTTACCAAAAAAAGTCCATGCTCTTTTATTAAATGAATACACATATACGCTTTCAAGTGGCGTAAGTGCATTAACAACATGCATTCTAGAAAGTTTTCGTAACATGATGTGTTGAGATTTCTGGAAAGGAAGTGTTTGTGAGTTGCCTGATGCCAAAGAACAGACAACCTTATTAGTGTGTGCTGTTGCACTCAACCAGCCAGTTCGACTGCGCTTTTGAAAGCTGTGTTGTCTAGTGCAAGCAATATATTCTTGATGCAACTTTGAAGTGTTCTTTTGTAAGACATAGTGTATCCGTCTCATGTCTGTCGCAATGCGACATGCACTGAAATCATAGTTCAGGACCCGTTTCTGCCAGCAAAGACGTGAACGTTATGTTGTTATAGCTACTCTCATTCCTAGTAGTATCTGGAACCAGTGAGTCCGTGAGCAATATCACGGTGGGGGGACACCAAACATGGACTTCAAACATTGTACACATATTGGGAATCGAACACTCAGGCCTTCGGTATGACGAGCTTTACCCACTGGGCTACCTCACCGCCCAGTTGAAAAATCAAGGGGCGATACTTAAGTGTTATTTGTTGTTTAACGCCGCACTCAGCAATATCCGAGCTATATAAGACAAGCCAGTGATTAACATCATGTGCATCGTTCTACGTATCCCACCCGATCCCGTTAATTGCGTTTTCAGAAAAGCATGGGTTGCTGAAGATCAATTCTAACCAGTCTGTGAAAAGATATTAAGAGATAAACAGAATCAACCAAAGCAACATAAAAGTATTATACAGTGGAAGTGTAGAGGTTTCATGGCTGATTTTAATTAGCTGGGACTTCTTCGACAAAACTTTGTTAACGTAGCTTTTTGTCTTCAGGAAACATTACTGAATGAAACTGAATATGTAGATTTTCGTAGGTACATTTTATCATAGATGTTAATCAAACACGGGGAAGACGTCAGGTGGTATGTCCAAAATGATTAGGCAAAATATACTTCATAGTCCAGAGCAACTGAAAACTGATCTTCAACCTGTTGCACTGTGAATAACATTACTGGTTGCAATCACACTATGCTCGTTATATATACCACCTTCCACTTCTCGTAAAATTTGATTGAACAGCATCCAAGACATTTAATAATTATAGGCGATTTGAATGTATATAGTCCTCTTTGGGGCAGCTCAGATTTGAACGACAGAGGTAACATAATAGAACAGGTTCTTATATATCAACAACGGTGTACGTATTTATATGATGATTCCATTACATACCTACATCCAGCTATGGTGACATATTTGGTTCTCAGTCTTACAATTGTAGATCCTTCGTTTTTTTAATTATTTGAAATTGACAGTATTTAATGATCTTTCCAACGATTTTCAAAATCATTACACTCAATGAGGAAATGGCCAATTTCTCGATAGAATGTCAACAAAACGAACTGGAGCTACGGTTCAATAGCTATCTATGGTTCTGTAAAACAAAGGGAAAAACAATTTAATGCAAACACTTAACCTACACATAAACAACCTTAAGATTTTCAGAGCTAAGCCTCGTAGAAATATGAAAGGGACATGACGTTCTTCGTCACGTTCATTTGCTACTAAATACTCCAAAACCTCTGGTCCAGAAAATCACGGGGCCTTGACAAATCCCATGAAACTGCAATTGGACCTGATGAGATCCATTATTTGTTGTTGAAGCATCTACCTAAGGAATCAGTATTAACACTTCTTAGTATACTGAACAATATATGGGAGCATGGTACATTCCCAGATTCCCGACACACGGAAATTCCAAAACCAAATCCACACATTCATCTACAGCTTAATTGCCTTGAATAGCTTCGTCTGTAAAACGATGGAACGAGCGACTAACAAAAGACTTGTTTGGCATCTTAAATCTAATTTAATTTATTGACAGATATGCTGTGTGGTTAGTAGTACAATTGATCATGTCGTAAGGCATTAGTTTGTAATGCGTTCATAAACTAACAAGGTGCAGTTTCTATATTCGTTGATTTAGAGAATGCCAATGACACCAAATGGAAAATGACCTTCGCACCATGGGATTCTGTTGGCGCACCCTTGAATTTTTTTCGCGATTTCTTGACAATAGATAGTTCATAGTTATGAACTACTCTATCAGATATGTTTGATCACGAATTGGGTGTACCCCAATGAAGTGTTCTGCGGGTTATCTTGTTTAGCATTAAGATTATTAGTCTTACTAAGTATTGAATGACAATGTTGATGGTTCTTTGATTGTTGATTTTAATATGCCAGTTCGTGAAACTGACATGAACATTTCTGAGAAACAGCTCCAGCTAATGTTGAGGCTAAGGAACCTTGTCTCCAGTTAAGAAGGGTAAAGCTTGCTCACTAAACTCAAGTTCTTTATTTCTAATTCAGCCTTTCACCGTGCTTTTAAACATCCATATCGGGATCTGGATCTAAAGAAATCTAATGCAATATCGCCACCTTGCAGTCGCATGAAACCTAATATAGACGATGCTACATGTAACTTAAATCTCCCTCGGATAACGAAATGTTCATATACCTGCATGGCAATGTATACAGCCCGTCGCCAGTCTCGACTTGACAATGCTAAAAAGGATAAATAAAAAACTCTTTGCAGATTTTAATAACAACTACCCCTCTTACACCTGTTTTTCCACCGATGGGTCAAAGGAACGTGGCAGAGTATCAGCTGATGATGATCCGTGAGCAATATAGTCGCACGTTCAATTGTCACTTCTTTAAACAGTACTTACAATGCTGCTAATCTACACTGCTGACTATCTGAATCTTGAGATTACCTCGCAGCTTTGAAAGACTTGAGAATGCAGAAATAACTAAAATTATCTTACAGTTTTCTGAAAGAACGTGTATTTTACACAATGTTTATCAAGTAGACTTGGCAACCAAGACGAGCGTATATGGCTACTGACGGATTATTGGCTTCGGGTGGAACATGCATGCAGTCTTAATGCTTAACACACAATGCTGATTAGCTAACAACTTAGAATTGAACACTAACTGAGACACACTTTTAGCATTTACGTTTTTGAGTAAAATCCTCAAAACATGTTGTTTAGTCCTATGTTATAAGATTACATAAGATAGATGAAAATATGTCCTATTTTAGAAAACTATGATAAAGGGAAACAGTGAGTGAGTGAGTTTAGTTTTACGCCGCTTTTAGCAATATTCCAGCAATATCACGTCGGGGGACACCACAAATGGGCTTCACACGTTGTACCCATATTGGGAATCGAACCCAGGTCTTCGGCGTGACGAGCGAACGCTTTGACCACTAGGGTAACCCACCGCCCCCGATAAAAGTAAACAGGAACTTACACTAGGGTCGCTTATACTGATTGCCAGGGAGGCAATATGTTGGTCAATGTTGGCAGTCACACCAGGACACACAAACCACAAACAATCTGCATGATATGCAACCGACCATAAGTGGTAACCATATCAGTGCCAACTGTCGTGGACGTGATGTTGTTATACGACCCTGTCGTTGACGACATTCACATTTAAGGGTTTTGTCACTTTTTTGGAGATGTCTCTGCCCCTTCATTGTCAAATCTGCCTCCCCCCCAACCCCCAACCCCCCATGTAACCTTCCTGTCTATGGACATTTTACAGCTGAATGAAAGTAAGAATGACATGGGACTACAGAAACTTGAAGTGACGAGATAATAATCGAAGTAAAGAGAAAACAATCGAAACTTAAAAAAAACCCAAAAAACAAAATCAAACATTTGAAGCAAAGAGAAATAACTGTTAAAACATCATGTCGGGGTGGGGAAAAATGAGGTCAAGGGCAAATATAAGCTCCACTTGAAGTCAACGCATATTTGTAAATTCCATTATCAGAAAAGACTTTGAAAACGATGTATTCAGACCTGTGTGTGTGATTCTAAGTGGTGAAAATGTGCATGAGTCCAGTTAGGAGTGAGATGTATCAGAAATCCTTTCATGAGTAATAAAAGAGTGAGTCTCACGCAAAATGTGTGGTAACTGGTAACTATCGCGCCTACCAGAGCACCAGTGTCTTGCGAGGATTAAAGATGTAAAAAATTGAGATGACCCCCGACTCGAAATGCTTCACATATCATTAAATCATGAAAAGGAAGTGGGATGACATCTCTAAAAAAAAATTAATCACTGATCCTTTCAAAGGCACGAGCGCCTGTGTACCAGTTCTGTGGAAATAAACCTTTATCGTCAAAAGAGCACTTGCTGTATGCGGAATTGCTAGTCATACAATATAGGCCTTTGTCTGTTCCCCTCATCATGGATGCGATACGGCCAAGTCCGCTGTCTGTCATAAAGAATACATCACATGATGACATCGTCTGTTGATCAAGAATCACTTTACCAAAACCGGCGCATGCGTAATCTTTTCCATGATTGTCACGATCAACATGAACGATATCCCCCTCCAAATCTTGGATGACACTAGGAAACAACCTCTTCGCATCCTGTCGCACTTTCTGAGAGTCTGTGGCTACGAACATTCGATAGAGGGCGCTGTTATTATATTGACTAAGGAAGTTCCACACTACACTAACATTCAAGGGTGTGGGTCTATAACCATCGCCTGGAATAGTAGGATTGTTCATCACTCGAACATGTGCACACACGAGTTTTCTCCCTTTGTCACGGGCTGATATTTGGAAATGATCAAACCTTTCTTGAATTTCAGGTCTCATTCTAAACAACCGTCGTAAAACAATATTGTATATGTCAGTTGTTGTCTGATTATATGCCCACCGAAGAGTCTTAAAAAGCGGATGCAGCTTTAGATAGTTAACCATTTCCTGGTTCACAGTAAAATATGTGACGTCTGAAGGAAATTCCTTTTCTAAATCAAGAGATTTTGCAATTTTCTCACGTAGCTTAAATGCTTCATGGTCAAGTCGCTTGTACCTGCTACTTTTCAGGCCATTTATTTCAGAAGGTTGAAGACTCCAGTCAACTTTGTTCGACTGGAGGAAATTCCCGATATCACATGGTACCAGCATGTTGACTTTGAACTTCCGACTTAGTATTTGTGAAAGGATATAAGCACCTACAATTCCTTCTTCTCTGTCCCCTAGACCACCACAGTTACCATGGGAACAGTCGTAGATGAAATATTTATTTTCCCACCGGGGCTTAACGAAATATTCCTCAGGAATGGTTGGCATTTCTGAGTCACTGTGAGTGTATTCAGGCGAAGCTTTGCCTTTATGTCTCAGGCCGTGAAATACATTCTCATTTATAAGACCCTTGACTCCTGTATTCGAGTAGACGAGTGCAGTCAGAACCAAGGCGCAAATGAATAATGTAAAACTTCGCCAGTGGCGTCGAGGGCCGAGCATCGTTGTGGATTGAGCTGTTGTCCCTGAAAAGAAGTAGAAGTTCGAGTTAATTAATTTTGTTCGTTTTGGGGTTTTGTTTTGTTCTGCTTTGTTTGTTTGATTTGTTGTTTTGTTGTTTTGTTGTTGTTCGGCTTTTGTTTTGGTTTTTGTGTTTAGTTTTGTTTTCTTTTTTTGCTGGGGACAGTTTCATGACATGAATAGATCGATTATGAGTGATTATTGTTCAATGCTCCATCAGGACCATCACCACTCACATTAAGCTATTCGAGGCTGATGACGGGTGCCCTGTTATCGTGCAAACTGTTCTCTGTATTTGTGAAATGGTACGCAAACTGTTCTCTGTATTTGTGAAATATCGCACATCTAAATGGTTTACTCTCAGCTAGATCAAAAATGGTTCAATAGATCTCAATATCTGTCGTGTGTAACGAGGCGGTAAATTGACATTTCTATAGCCAATTAAGCTATAGTGCGTATGAGATTTCGGGTCCCCGGTAAGGCAGAACTCTGACCCTCGCATAAGGAAATAAATTTAACTAAAACTAAAAGTGAGACATATGCACAACGTTTTATTCTAAAATATACATGTATAAAAAATAAATGTACTGTAATATTAACCAAAAAAATTATGATAAAAAAAGGTCATTTTGATCATCTAAATCCTTCATCAATTATGGTCAGTTGTTTTTGTAAAGTTTGCACTGTAATCTGATCAACAGGCATTCATGATACTGAAGAACTGGTTCATTTTATGGAATGTGGAAAGGCTAGTATCATAATGCCTGACTTCAACACGTGTGTGCATATGCTAGTGAGATCTCCAATTATCTATGGGGAAGTGAAAACAAGAAAAGGACTGGAGGTATCTGTGCAAGGGTTTTAATAGATAGATACATCTCCAGACCTCCGGATAAGCTCATACTCAAGAGATTGATTGGACTGGATGCGAAACATCTCACTAAAAGTCTTCGGTTTATAACACCCCAATAAGCCCGAGGAGAGTAATAACTTATTGCATGGCGTGAATGACAACATTTAAGCAACTGCTAAATGGCTCAAAATCTGACTGAAGCCCTTTTCTGCTTCTCACATTTGCCTGTTGAATTGGCAATGGGTTGAAGGGAAGTCATTGGGCTGATGAGGTGATAGAAATGGCCGCTTGCATAACAATGTTTTGCTTCGCCAACTAGACTGAAACTTACTGAGGTCATATCAGCCTTGTTGGTGGTGGCTGAAGCATATTGTATATAAACCCACGAGAACCCGGTATTTCGCCTTGTAGAAAAGTCTGTGATCCTCTTATTTTGGTACTTGCAATATGAACATATGAAAACTGCTCAAACACATTCCCTTGATATACGGAATGATAAACACAGATAGTTTTTTTAGGCACAAAGTCATTTAAAAATTGAAACTTAGAGTCAGTGAGTTAATTTAAGTCACGTCGGCATTATATCAGCCAAATAACGACTTTAAGAAGTTATACAGTAAGACATGTTTAAAACTAGCATGTAACCAAAAAATAAATAATCATATTAAACAATACAATATAAAAACTGGCTATAAATCGCCATCAACTGAAGGTAGATCACCATGCCAGGGACCATGGGGACTTGCAGTACCTTTGCTTCCTGCATGGACCCTAGCTGGATATACACCATCCCTTCAGCCGTTGGCGATTAAACTCCAATTTAGCCAAACATAAAAGAACACATATTCTGCGATTAAAACGCGGAAGATGACAAATACGTCTGATGAAAGTAGACTTACATACTCTCTCAGAGGGACAATCATATTACACTAGTTCAACCTCCTTTGAGAGTACAGCAGCTACCAATCAAAGCTATTTGTTCATTCGACTTATTAATTACATTACACAATCGCAATCCAATTTAAAAATCCAATTATCAAACGACAACTGGTATTAGTGTAAAGATCCTTCATAGATGCTCATTTGAAATATTGATCCCTTGTGATGGAAAAATCAGTACAGTTAAGCAGGACATGCTTGATTGTGATTCTTTCATCACAAGGGATACAGAATGGAGGATCTTCACCTTTAATAAATATGCATGTGTATATCTCGAATAATCAATACAACATTGTTGTGTAACGACCTCATCAAATCTGGACTGACAATCCAAGTAGATGTCACCAACAGTTGTTTTTTTCCATGTAATTTATTTATATCTACTTGGGTGTCCCACTTCTTTTGCCTTAGATCGTGAATGTAAGTTCTGATCATAGGTTTATATTCACTATAAGGTATCAGAAGTGGTGTCACAGATTTGTTGAGTGCTGCCTTAGCAGCAGAATCGGCCTTTGTGTTACCAGTGATTCCAACATGACCAGGTAAGCTAAAAAAAGACGATGTCATATTGGCCAGTAGCAAGATAATTCTATAATTCAATTATGTCAATTAAAAGTGGATGTTTATTTGAGATGTTTTAATAGCCTGAAGGCACAAAAGGGAATCTGAAATGGGAATCAACTGTTTATATTTAGACTGTTTTTGGATATATATTTAAGAGCTGACAATATGGCATAAGCAAATGGTCTAAACAATGGAGCCGTCATAAGGAAATCTGGAAGATAATGAATCGGATATGTTCTGAAGGCTCCAAGACAAAGCTTCAGGCCTTGATGATGAATAAAATCGAACACTTTCAAATTGCTTTACAGTAACTGATGGAGCTTTCATCACGTTTGGAGCGGGTGAGTGCTCTGTATAGTTGGAGGAGAATTTTCTGATCAACTACCCATCCTCGAGTTTGAAACAACTTTTTATTATATCAAGTTCCTTCAGGCTTTTATTCATCAGATGTGTGACCAAGAGGTTAAATGCTGATCGAGTATAAGTTGGGACAATATGCTGATGATACTCAACTTTTCCTAGACGGATCTGAGCTTAGTCTTAAAGCCTCTGTGGATACATTAACACCATTTTACTAAATGTCTGGTTTAGAAATTAATATCGAAAAAACAAAGGCAGTTTGGATAGGTGAATTGGCTGGCAGCAATATCAGACTATTTCCACAATTAACTTTAGACTGGTATGACGGCAACTTTGAAGTACTGGGTTTAACCTTCAATGCTAGGCTAGAAAACCCCTGGATCATCAACAGAAAGAAAGAAAATGCAGACAATTCGGAATCTAATAGGAAATTGGAAAAAAAGGCATTTAACAATAATTGGCAAAATAACTGTTGTAAAAACCTCAGCTCTCTCTACTTTGGTACATGTACACTCGGCTTTACCGTACCCTCCCAAATCATTTATTATGGAAATAGAGAGAATCTGTTTCAGTTTCATTTGGAATGATAAACCAGATAAGATTAAAAGGGAGTAATTGAAGAGGGACTACAGTGAAGGTGGCTTAAGAATGACTGATGTTAAAACCTTTATAGACTCTCTAATGATTGCAACTATTAAAAGAAGCTATCGTAAAATAACCTTTACTAACCCAAGAAACGTACTTGTTCAAGATTGAATTACCCTTGGAGCAAATATTGACAGTTTCTCAACTGTTGTAAATCCATTTTGGAAAGATGCTTTCACTGCTTGGAAAAGGTACAGATCAAATTTCACCACTGATCAGAACAATTCAGATAATATCTTAGCTAAACCACTGTGGCTGAATCATCAATTTAAACAGTCCAAGTTTATAACACGAAACTGGTATACAAACGGTGTCCATTTTATAAAAGACCCCTGTAACTCAAATGGACTGCTCTCCTTTGGAGAATTTAAAAGTAGTTATGAAGTGAGAGCTTCATTCCTTGATTTCTTACAAGTTATTCACAATATTCCGAAATCCTGGAGAGATACAATAAATAATACGAACCATAACCATGCAAATTTGTCTTTACATACATCTGCTCTTAGTTTGATCCATCCTGTGAAAGGTTGTCGAACGTTCTACGTCAGAGATTCATTTGCCTAAGCCCTGTTCTAAATTGGAAAATGATATTAACATAGATATCCCTTGGAAAAAATATTTTCACAATCTACAGAAAATGTACCAAGGACACAAAGCTTCTGGATTTCGTTTCGTTTTCTATCCCTTGTGATGAGAGAACCACGGTCAAGCATGTCCTGCTTGACTGTGTTGAATTCTCCATCATGAGGGATAAATATTTCAATATCAAAACAGTAAAGGACCTTGTTTAATAATGTTATCAATAATTATCATTTAATCATTGATTTTTTTAAAGATATAGATTTGGTAAATGAAATTTGATATATGTTTTGCAAATAGAGAAAGTTTTATAATATTGGTAGTTTAGATTATAAACTTAGATTGTTTGTGGCTGTATCCTCAAAGAGGGTTGAAGCTGTGTAAAATTATTGTCCTCCTGAGAGGATGCGTAAGCCCCAAAACTTTCCAAGTCAATTTCGCTCAACCATACATTTTAATTGTAGTATTTTTTGTGATTTTAATTTTGGCTAAATCTTCCTACCATCGCCAGCGGCTGAAGGGATGGTGTAAATCCAGCTAGGGTCCATACAGGTCGCAAAAGTAATGTAAGTCCCAATGGTTCCTAGTATGGTGATCTACCTTCAGTTGTTGGCGACCTATAGCCCGTGTTTTATATTGTATTGTCTTCTTAAATTAAAATCTTTTAGTTTTACATGATAGTTTTATGTTCACAGCTGTGATACTCTAGTGTTTTTACTGTCCATCGTCGACAGGTTTTACTCTCCAAAATGTTTTCTTTTTAATTGTATAAATTGTTTTCGTCACGATATGGCTGAGATATTGCCGATGTGACCTTAAATATTAACTCACAATTTGTAAGTCTGAACCTGAGAGTATAATCCATGTCTTTGTTGCATGTACATGTGTGAAAGAGATTTTGAATAATCTGAAACAGTAGATACATAGAACATGTAATATCGATGTAAACGTTTCAGTTTTTGAGATACTGTTGCGTATTGATACCGGACGTTCCTCAATCACACTTTTCTAGCAGCTGAAAGATACATCTACGAGTATATCATGAGTTTAAAAAACAATGTATTGAACATTGAAAGTTTTGTGAAAATCCTTAAGGACGCTATATCTATTGAAGAATATATCTCCAAGTACACCAACAGGTATCCAAAA
Organism: Haliotis rubra; assembly: GCF_003918875.1. Lineage (NCBI taxonomy): Eukaryota > Metazoa > Mollusca > Gastropoda > Lepetellida > Haliotidae > Haliotis > Haliotis rubra. Next base: position 191,287 of record NW_025765310.1, read on the forward strand.
TTTAAAAGCATATGGCCGAAAGAGCTGCTACAATAAATTGCCATGCTTACTGTGAAAAAGAACGTACCCTTACTGTCATGAAATATTGTGGAAATTGTGCAATATTGTAAAATGGCTGAAATGAATACAATATTTTTTTAAAAAATGCTGATCGAAAGTAATCCCCACAAAACATAACTTTTTTTACAATTTTAATATGAGTACGGTCTAAAACTACAAAAGTTAATACATTTAGTTTTTAATTTTGAAAATTCAAATGCATTCTCTAAACACCATTTATGGTTTTTATAAACATATTTGCAGTTGCATTTCAATAGTATGCATGTTTTTGCCACAACATGAAATATTAAAATCATCAACATATAGTGATCCATCGATTGAATCATATCAATCTTTTGATAAACTGTTTATCGTTTTCTTTGAATAAAGTAACAGACAAAATACTTCCTTGTGGGACACCCTGATCCTGTATATACTGATCAGACAGGGTAGAACCCACACAGACTTGAAAATGTCTGTCATGTAAATAGTTGGATATAAATTGAGGCTAACGGACTCACAATCCAAAGTCAGGTTAATCTTTTAAAATTCCGTATTTCCACGTAATGTCATATGCATTTTCTACATTAAAAAAGATAGACACTGGGTGTTGTTTATTAATTATAGCGTTTTTGACAAATGATTCTAAACGTACCAAATGATCGACGGTACTTCTGTTTTTACGGAAACCACATTGAATATATGTTATAAGGTTATTGGTTTCTAAGTAGCAAAGAAGTCGATTCATTATCGTGCGTTCCATGGTTTTGCATACGCAGCTGGTTAGTGAAATTGGTCGACAATTTGAAGGATCAGTACGATCACATGCAGGTTTAGGGATGGGGTAGCAAAAGAAAAATTTCCAGATGTCCAATTGTCATCAAAAATATGTAAGACCGTCTCTAAACATGATTCCGGAAAGAGCTTCAGGAGTCAGTGATAATGTATGTTATTAGCTCCTGTAGCAGTATCATGAGCCTAGTCAAGAGCAGTATGAAGCTCTTGTATCGAAAAGGTTTCGTTGTAATCTTCCTCATTATTTGAATTTAATAGCTTCCTCATTATTTGAAATTAATAGCTTTCTTTCCTTGCTGTTTTGATATTTTGGAATTCAGGTACATGATTAGATGTGGAAGAATGTTTGGCCAACGTCTTACCAAGGTTGTTTGCAATATTTGATTTAGTATTCAATAATTGGTCCCCAAATTTCAGATAGTGAATGCTAGATTTAGTGCAAATTGATTTTTGATACATACCTTCTCCGCGAATGGTGTTTACTTCGTTTAAGAGTACGCCATGCTTTAGCGATAAATTTTTTTAAGTTGTCTAAATTGTGGACTATAGGATGGCAACGGAAATTTTGCTCAAATTCTTCCGTGCCTTCCTGGTCTGTTTGCATTCGTCATTAAACCAATGCAAAGGACTTCGGGATACACTCGTCAGCGGTGTTATTTAGTTCACCTGAAAAACATTAGGCCAGTTAGCCTTTTAAAAATTTCTTCCTGATGATGGATGAACATCAGATGGGTTCACCGGTTTTAGTATTGTAGGGAAATTGCACATTTCCACAGAGATCTGTCTCTCGGGGAACTTTTACCAGATCCGTAAACACGGCCTTTATTCGTATTGAGACCAAGTATGGAAATGTGTTACTACTAAAACAGTATGGTTGTGTACTGTTTCTACCTAGAATTATTTCGGGGAATTAGCTCCGGGATCTCCACGCCCTTCAAATACAACCAGAGGATCTCAGGCAAAACAGGAACATTTATGTCATGAATAAACTGGTAATTCAGAATTATTGGTCAAGACAAATACAAATATTGTTGCAGAGAACTATTCCATTGAAATTACAAACAATATGTCAAGTAACACGACAGGAATACTGTAAAGCGAGAAAACCTTGATACCTCATCCGGTTCTGCGACGTGTTATTTCTTACGAGAGGCACCCATCTTCGCAAAAATAACATTGTTCAGCTCAGCTCAGCTTTTAACTGAGCCGACCAAGGGATTAAAGAAGATCAAAGAGACTAGATTAAAACAATCTCTAATTAAGCCACTTAACGCCAGATCTCAATGCGATGAACTCGGTTGTAAACGTTACACACGTTGGACATGTATTGACGATAGGCTTCCACGACTCCAGTAACTAAGGCGAACGTTATATTTTAACTGAAATAGTTTATGCGTCTCATGCACTAAAGGTGGCCTATGAAAGTAATGATTTGTTATCTGTGGTTCTCGATTATTCATAAAATGAAAATATAGCGACGGAACGGTAAATGCTAACAACAATTTTAGATTAAAGTAAGAATATGTCATTGTTCAAGCAGAGTAGCACGATTAAAAGGACTTCAAGTAAATTTAATCATATGACAAAGTAACAAGTAAAGTGACTTACCTTCAAATACAAACAGAGAGGATCTCAGGCAAAGCAGGAATGATTCTAGCGTGCAACCATCCTGTATATATACCCGAGACCTCCTGTCCGAATTTGAAAGCAAGTCCGTATGTGCAAGTTCAATTAGGAATTTCGATAATAGAATATATCACATGCTGGTTACGTTACGCAAGTTTTGGATGTCAGATGCTAACGCTGAATGCCAAAGTAATGAAAGTTAGATAATCAAAGATTAAGAATGCCGTTAGATTGTCACAGTTTGTGGTGTCAGTCCGATTTGTCGACAAATGAAAAATATGATGTTGCTAACCGTCGACAGAATAAAAAACCCGGAGTGTCGACATCGCGTGATCAACATACCGTGACGGTGTTAATTAATTAAAGAGAATGTTTGCTTAGTGATTTGCAAGTGGCTATGGTGGCTATGCTCGTATCATGAGTAAATGAATTAAGTTAATTATAGAGAATGTCTTTTTAACAATTTGTAAGAGAATTAAGGCTGCAAACAGACTATTATTTTACGTTATGCGAGTGGAAGGATTACCATTTTGGAGTTTAACATGCAAAAAAACTACCACCTGGGTTGAAGGTCCATGGACACTGCCAACTTGAATTCATTTTGAAAAAGTTGGACACAGAACTAACAATAATTTGGAAGGTTGTTACAACAAAATCAACAAGTATGTTATGAAGACACATCTGAATGTGTTTGAGGTTGTGCGAATGCTGCAAAAGAAACAGTCAGCACCTGCAGAAATCACGTTTTTATAAAACACACTCACAAAAATATACTGTGTGAGATTTAAGAAATATATATACAAATATGTTAACTACACAGACCATGTGCCGGTGTTGCTTCATCTTGGCTGAACATTCAGATTACTTTAGTGCATATAAAAAGGAGTTTGGACAAACACAAATATCTGAACTCATCTTTTATATATTTATTACTTATACACCTGCAGAAATCACTTATTAATATAATACACACACACACACACACACACACACACACACACACACACACACATACATATATATATTGTGTGATATTTATGAATACATATTCATATATGTTATATTGTGTGACATATATGATGCATACATGTTGTTATATTGACTAAATAAATATAGTGTCTAATATATATATCGCACTCTGTTTTTAATTGATTTATTAATTTCGAGAAAATTGGGCGTGAAGTCACTCATGTAGAACATCATCTCCTTTTCCCGGACTGTCGACAACTAATTTGGACTGAATATTTGTTGTTGTCGTCAGTCCGGTATAAACCCAGTTTGTGCTGGTTCCTTTGACAGATTATACTTGACTTGGTCAGCTGTGCCTACACTATAAGGCTTCCAACATCGACAAAGCCCTGTATTTCAATTAGGACGCAAAGTGACCTAACATTTAATTGCATGTCGCATCGCTTGACCAGATGTGGCAGCTTGCAGCCTGAGGCGATAAGTGATATTATGCAAACTAGCAGGCACGCAAGTAGAGTTAGTTAAAGGAAAATCAAGTCAAATATACATGTACATTTTAGTAAAACTAGAAGTAAAATATGCTAATTTTGACCCTGTTATATTACCCCACGAAATGTTATACTGTAAACATGTGGTTTTGGATGTCGATCTGCATAACCTTTTGGATGATTATGAATTCCTAAACTATCAGACGAAATGACAAAATCCCTTCAAGGGGAGCTTACACTAAATGAAGTTCTTTCAGCTGTTAAATGAATTAAAAATGAAAAGCCTAGCAGAATTCATACAATTCTTTTGATAGATTTGAGCAAATAGCTCATATGTTGTTTGAATGAATCAATTGGCAAGGCATGCAACCAATATCACTCAGAAGAGGTGTAATTACATGCATACCAGAAGGAAACAAGCCTAAACAATATATAAAAAACTGGAGACCAATATCGTTGCTTTCCATTTTCCACAAAAATGGTTCTTTGACAATCTCCAAGAGAATAAAACCTGTTCTTGACAGCATTATTAACGAAGATCAAAAACGAATTATGACAGGAAGATATATAGGTGAAATCACAAGACTTGTCTTTGACTTAACAGAATATAGAGATAGTTATCATATACCAGGACTAGTAATACTTATAGATTTTGAAAAGGCTTTCGATACTGTAGACTGGAACTTCTTAGATAAAACACTTGAATTCTTTAATTTCGGAAGTTCTATTCGAAATTGGGTTAAAACATTTTATGATGACATTGAAACTTAATGGTAAACGGATTTGACTCTGGTTTCTTCAAAGGTTCAAGGGGCTGTCGACAGGGGGACCCTCTCTCCCGATACCTCTTCATATTATGTGTGGAGATACTGGGTAATATGATCAAAAATAACTCAAACATCCAGGGCATAAAGACAAAGACAATACTGAATATCTCTTAGCACAATTTGCTGATGATACCACGTGTATACTTGGTGTCTCTGAGCATTGTCTTTGTACTGTAATGCAAACATTAGAACAAATTGCACGCTTCTCTGGAATGAAGGTTAATGTTGATAAAACCAGGATTTTGTGGTTGGGATCAACGAGAAACGTTCCAGAATGAAATTATGCCCCAAGTGGAAACTAAATTGGGATCATGATTCCTTCACACTGTTGGGTATTAATTTTAGTTTAGACCTAGATGATATAATCAAAATGAATGATGATGAAAGGCTATTAAAATGTCAAACCTTGATGAATTTATGGTCCACCAGAAAACTCCTCGCCCTCGGTAGAAACACTGTGTTAAAATCACATATTTTACCAAATCTCAACCACATTTTTCTTGAATTCCAAATCCGCCTGAAAATGTCATTAATGATTTTCAAACTAAATGCTTCAGATTCATTTGGAAAAATAAACCCGATAAATGAAAGCGAAATTGGGTTATATATAGTCCAAACGATGGAGGTTTCAAAGTACCCAAGATAAAGGAGATAATCCAGGCACAAAAGTTATCAGTACTTAGGCAATATTATAAGAAACCAACACCACGGACGAAACCTATTGATATGAATTTACCAAATATGAGTTCTATAAATATTTTAGCACTCAGCTGTCATAATTTAAAAAGTGAAATTATATCAAACATTAGAAATCAGTTTTATGTAGACCTGGTCTCATCCTCATTTGACTTTGTACAAAATATCAAACCACAAGCGGATACAGATCTTCCCAGCCAAACAATCTGGCATAACTGTAATATCGTGATTAACAAAAGAAAAGCATCTATTATCCAGAATGGAACTCGAAAGGACTCTTTTGGACGAAAACGGGTGTTTTCTAAACTTCATCGAATTTAAAAGCACGATCTTAAAACAAACTTCATTCTTTATTATGTTTTGATACCAACGATAAAAACATATATCAAGTCATTTGGAATTTTAGAAATAAAAATAAGGTTTAATTACCAATCTTCCCTCAAAATCTAAGACATCTTTGTACAGACAACAAAGGATCAAGATAAAATTATTCAAACCTTATTTGGAAACACTGTATCAAAAACCAACGTACTGATAAGTGGGATCATGAGCAATGTAACATCCCGGTCAAAACATGGACCAAATATAACATGATACAACAACATCTAACAAGCTGAACACAGTTGGAGCAGGATATGTGGAAATATATAAGTTCATGGGTTATGTTTACCTATAGCTCATATGTCTAACTCATACCTACCCGCTTTCGTCGCTCCGCCCCCCACTCTTTAGCTTTTATTTGTCCCTTATTGTATTATAAACAGCTTAACTGCTACCCAATTTCAAAAGCCCCACTATGCTATACATATCCTCACCCCCACCCCAACCACCCCCGATTAACATTCCCGTTTTGTACCTCCTATCAATTTAGTTCCTTCTGTCATTCAACGTCTTATAAATAATAAACCATTTTATTTTTCCTTTCCCTTCCTAACTTTGGCTTTTTATATATTTTCACCTCATGTTTTTAAACGTTTATATTCCAAAATCACTTAGGTTAACGCCCCTTCATTTACATTTGTTTTAGGTATGGTGGTTTATTCCCTATTATAAACACATTAATTATTATATCAGCTCCCACGTACCCAGTCGGCGACATTGGCTTCAAACGTTAACCACTTAATCATCAACATTACCTATAGCAATATTGCAATGGCAAATGTACTTGTGGCAGTATCTTTCATTCCTCATCTACATGCCGACCATAGCGGATACAAGTCAACAGAAAGAAAGAAGAGACAATATACTGGCGATGTACTGAATCCCGCTGTGAGGATACAGTCCAGACTGTCGAGGACCGACTTGCGAAGATAGAACCAGACCATGACCACCTCCGTTTTTCCATCTCTATGATGTGGATATATTCAAGGCCAGGCTGCTCATCCGTGCTGCAACAGAGACCACGCCCATATCTACGAAGACGAACTTTCAACTTTGAGGAAAAATGTTGATGTCATCCCAGAGGATTACCTCCAGTTTATCCTAACATTTGATGCTATGCCGTCAAAAGAAGATCCAGGCCTTCCCAAGGCTAGATCTGCAATACAGTTAGAAGACGAGTGGACCATGACTGGCGCAGGCAAACTATTCCTGATAGCTGACCATGGAGACAGACAAGATTCTTATCTTCGCTACTCGGCAGAACCTGGAACATCTCTGCGAAGCAGACATTTTCTCTGCAGATGGAACCTTCTACTCCTCGACCAGACTGGTCCTGCAGAAGTACAAGGGATCATGTATTCAGAACAGAGTTTATTTTCGTATATTTTGGTAGTAGTACAGTGGTCGCAAAGTTTATGATTTTACAAATAACAAAATGCTTAATGATTTACAGAGTTTCTAAATTTGAACACTTTATCACAAAAATGAGCGAGTTTAAATAACTATCCATCATTCTGTGTAGTAATTAGGGATATAAACTTCAACAGTGATGGGTATGTGTAATAATACGCAGGTACATACCTTACACGAAGTTGGTTATAGGATGGACATATAAGCATTACATGATATTCAGATTCTTTGAGGGAGCCGTCACCAACGCTGCCCTTGCTGTGTTTGATGGAGTCGAAATCCGTGGCTGATTATTTCATTATTGTTTATACACGTATTACATGTATTAATTTATTACTGAGCATATCATACACACATGTGTGTATCATAAAATGTAAGGAGAAAAGTATTGTTTTTAGGGCTGCGCAATATACGTATTGCGATTCGTTGATCGAAAACCGGTATTTTGACATGCATTCGGAAAACTTCGTAACACTCGGAAATCTTCGGATATTTCTGTTTTTCACATCGGAAGTCAGGGGTTTGTTGTTGAATGGCGACCACCAACAACGAACAGTTTATTGTGGTACCAAATACTAGGGCAAAGGTATCAGTATGGCAGCATTTTGGGTTGAAAAAGTTCACGGTAGATGGAACTATTGATAAGAGTAACGCGGTACGTAAAATATGCAATGGTAAAATAAATTAAAAGTTTTTATCTAAGCTTAATCAAGCATAGTGATTTTGTTGTGTTTTTGCTTTATAAATGAAGCATTAACTTCTTGCAATAAATTGCAATACATATAGCAATACATGCTATCGCATCGCAATATATCGAAATACGAAAATTCTCTGCAATACCCACCCCTCATTGTTTTAATTGTTTTGTTTTGATAGAGTTAAAACTCAAATCTTTAGGGTTTTCTAGAAGTGTTTAGTTTTTGATCAGTTTTCATGTACGGTACATTATTATTGTGCTTGATTATATGTCGTCAAACTAAACAAGTCTACTTGATTATAACTTCCGGTGGATGGAAATGGATACCTTTTCTCTAAAATCAATGTACCTTGTTTTAAAAACATAAACATCATTTCTAATGTAAAGATTATCACCCAAGGCAATAACCGCAATGAACACAACTACCGTATTTCCTCCTCATACGAACCCGGGCGCTTATCTTTTACGGACTTCCAGACCCAGCGCTTATTCATCTAGCACCGGATCCCATACATATTTATACACATGAAACCCCTGACTGCAGCTTCTGCGATTACATAATATCCATCACCCTGTGCCATCTGGAGGACAGGAAGTTATGACTAAAGGGGCCATACCAAATCCTTTGGGGGATCAAGGGAGAATACATTTATGAAAAACTTACCCGGCGCTTATTAGAGGCCCGGGATTTCTTAAACCGCTGCTTTACCCCAGGCGCTTTTTAGAGGCCCGGCGCTTATTAGAGACCCGGCACCTAGAGGAAAAACGGTATAATGGCTCCGGATAGGATAAGAATAGTATCAGCTAATTGCAGAGGGTTAGCAGAAAGAAGTAAAAGGCAAGAGATTATGAAAATATTGAAAAGAAAGAAATATTCAATTATCTGTCGCGAAGATATACATACACTAAACACCAAAAGAAAGGTTACCCTCTCCTTCCTTAATGACGGAGGTACCTATCTTCAGCTGGTGTTGAGATGTGGAGGTCCACTTCTTGGTCTGTCTACGGTGATCCCAGCCCTGTCTGAACCCTTCTGAATAAGTCCTACAACCGTGACACACTATAAGTACGGTGGCATCCGAGGGCGTTAGCAACAGCATTGTATGTCTGCACCATCCCAATGGCTCTTTCTCTCTCTTCAGCTGTTAATCGTGGCATATTTCTCGTATTTGTGTATCAGGATCATGTCTTCTAGGCTCTCTTTATACCTTATAGAATCATTCTACATGTGAAATGGATGTAAATATTGCTTGGATATTGCTACATGTTTTAAGCGACTGATATTGCTATGTGTAAACAGAAAACGGAAAATGTTACTTTGGCAAGCAAAGATAATTTTAGATGTTCCTAAACATTTTTTCACAATATCAAAGACACGTTTTACTTGTTTCCACTCAAATCAGCAGAAAATGTTTTAAAAGACTGGAAATCATAGCAATGATTAGTTTACAATCTCTACACACTCTACAACAGTTTTTTCTTCTTTCAATAGTTGAAAAAATGGTGACTTTAAATGGTTTATCATTGTCCTCAAAGCAGAAATTTATTTCAACCTTTCTTTGGACATCAAAATCACTATTATTGGTTTATTTCGGCATGGACGAATACAGGACAATGTAACTCTTCTTGAAAAAAAGATGCATTTCATCAAATTATAAATTCATTTGAGAAGCATTTTCCGTGATTTGTTAAGCTTTCTTGCAAACTAAAACCTTCTAAAATATCTTTAATAGCTTTTCAGTAATTCATAAAGGCTTAGGAGGGTAACGTTTCTTTGGCGTTTAGTGTACTTCAGAAAAAGATGAAGATATTATGTAAAATAAATGGTGGTTAATTGTATTATTGCCCCTTTTAAAAACTATCTCAAGGGCGTAGCAATTCTTCCTATCAACATAGAAATCAAGGTTTATAAATCCCTTTTATTGATGGAAATGGCAATTTCATAATAACTGACATCACAATGGATGTAATGAATATCTCTCTAACCTACCTGTATGGCCTTGAATGAGGATGAACCTAAATTCTGTACTAAATTAGTTAATGATATCGTGGAATTGGGAAATGAATCAATTATTCTCTGTGGTGATTGGTATTTGGTGCTTAAGCCTTCTCAGTAGATCTTGAAAATTACAAGAACGAAAACAACCCCAATGCAAGAAATATTGTTCTGGAAAGATTGAGATCCTTATTTCTTGAAGCTTCTTTAATGAATTTGAGGGAAAACATTTTCATTGTCCCTCATACATTAAGTTAAATAGAGAAAATGAAAATTGGTTTGATTGGTGATATACATTATATCTACGGAAGCGTAGTAGGACGGAGAAGTTTTTAGTCTCATTATCTCCCTACGTAGGAGATACAATCTCCTACGTAGGGACTTAATATCTCCTACGGAGGACTTAGTATCTCCCTACGTAGGACTTAGCATCTCCCTAGGTAGGACTTAACATCTCCCTAGGTAGGACATGCTATCTCCTACGTAGGGGACATAATCCTACGTAGTACTTAATCTCCTGTAGGAGATGATCGATATATGTTAATATACATTAATCTGAAATGGTCGACACAGTGTGTGTGTGTGTGTGTGAGTGAGGGAGGGAGGGGAGGAATAGATGCATGTATGATACCCAAAACTCCATAACTGCAGTAAGATCAGGGTCCACGTCACCCTAACGTAATGCACACGCACAGTAACACTGTATAGTAACATTATGTTAGTGTCATGAAAAATTCACTGACTTGCATTTCCACTATCTAACGGCCTGCATAACCAAACATTTCTCAACTTATAACAATACTTCATAATCCGAACATTAAAAAGGCTATATGAAGAACTACGTAGCAGATAGTATCCTACGTGGGAGAAACTAAGTCCCTACGTATGAGATACCAAGTCCTACGTAGGAGATAATATAGCCCACGGTGACAAATCTTTTATGTCACCATTCCCACGTAGGAGATAC